>NC_135218.1:26574551-26579551 GCF_052324685.1 Brachyhypopomus gauderio
CTAAACTAATTTCCAGGAGTGACTTTTACTTAAACAATTACTCGCATATTACAAGATGTAGTAAATTCGTGCAATTCTAGCAATTCCACAATTACAAATTAGAACGAGTAGTGAACAAGTAGAGGAACAATAAGTTTTCACTCACTTTGACTTTGCCGCTTTCTAAAAGATGCTGTGCCATAGACTTGGCTAAGACCTCGAAGAAGTACCAGGAGTACTGAAAACACAGTCAGAATCACCAGATGTACTGAAACCCAACTAGAAAAACCAGAAGTACTGAAAGATAATTAGAAGAATCAGGAGAACCAGAAGACACAGGAACAATGCTGTGGTGGTTTACTGTCTGTGTGTAGTGTTATGAACAGCATACCTTCAGAAGCTTGTTGCTGGTGAGGAAATCTGTGGAAGGCTTCAAGATGGCGGTCATGGCTTTGGTTATTTCCTCGTGGACTGTCCTGCCACTGTTGGCCGAGTAGGGTTCAGTCTTAAACACATACTGCAGAACAAAACCAGACAGTGACCAATGACAACGAACTATACTGCAGAACAAAACCAGACAGTGACCAATGACAATGAACTATACTGCAGAACAAAACCAGACAGTGACCAACAGAAATTAACTATACTGCAGAAAAAACCTGACAGCAACCAACGACTAAGGATTTCTAGGATTTTACCTTCACGTAGGATCTAAGGTAGTGTTCGAGTCCCTCTTCATGACACTGTGCAACTATGTGAACCATCACCCTGAAGTAGATGTAGTGAACATTTAAGAAGCTAGTTCAGACAGAGGTCCTTCACCAGCTGTGCAAGCAAACAGCTTCAGGATTATATGCAACTATATTATATATAGGATTATGCTATATATTTATTATAAAAAATATAATTACTCCCACCTGGTGGTGTTCACTGCCACGTCCTCGTGACTTGTCGTAGTCAGAACACGCACCAGCTGGTTGAGGATGGTTGGCAGGAAGTTGATCATCACATGACCCTCCATGGCATGGAGACTCTGGGGAACCATGGGTAAGATGTCCTTAGTAACAGCATCCATTCAGTTCTCTGGTAGGTCATTCAGTCTTTATATTTCTCATTTAGGTGAACATGTTGCATGAAAAAAAACAAACCAACAAAATATATGACAAAATTAAGTTTCCTTTCCACTGCTGGTGTGGGACAGTGTGTCCACCGGACAGTGTGTCCACCGGACAGTGTGTCCACCTTCAGGTACTTGACCAGTTCTGCTTCTGTGGCTTGTTCTGACCCAGACGTCATCTTCTGGCAGTGATGGAAGAAATTATGCAGGTGCTGATCCTAAAATCAGACGAAGGGCGTCTTTACTGGACCTACACGCAGTATTACCTGCTCGGCTCACTTTAGTGACAGGACACTTAATGTGATCCGTGGTTGATGCTGTACCTGAGTGTAGATTGTAGAGACCAGGTGTGTGGACACTCTGAAGAGGGGACAACCCCCAGACACCCATTTCACCTCAGGATTGGAGTGCTGCCATCCACAAACCACACAGTCATAACTGAGTATTTGGGACAAATATCTAGAGGACACAATATTACTAATCTAGAGCACAGTGATGCTAATCTAGAGTACAAAGTGATGCCAATCTAGAGCACACAGTGATGCCAATCTAGAGCACGCAATGATGCTAATCTAGAGCATGCAATGATGCTAATCTAGAGGACACAATATTACTAATCTAGAGCATGCAATGATGTTAATCTAGAGCATGCAATGATGCTAATCTAGAGGACACAATATTACTAATCTAGAGCACACAATGATGCTAATCTAGAGCATGCAATATTACTAATCTAAGATCACAATATTACTAATGTTGTATAAAGGATCACCCCAAAGCCATTAGGAGAAATAGATTTAGCAAGTCAGCTCTAAGCAGATCACATTAAATGCTATCTAGGAATACCAACCCCACCCACACATACACACATTCTTTGGATTTTCCATTGTAATTAAAGGTCATTAAAACTAAATAAAAAATTTGATAGACATTCCACAGCAATGTCTGGGAACTGCAGCAAAATAAAACATGCAATGTTTACAATAGCAGAATGCTACTAGATAATCTCCTAAATGGAGGTTAAGTGTAGCATTGGCATCAAGACAGATTACCGACACCATGAGTGAATTATTAAGACCCGTTTACTCTTATGCATGAAGATCTTAGTCATTACCTTGTTAATATCCTCCTGGGAGCTCAGGTAGCCCGCAGGTAAGTTACACGCTACAGCAACCTGCTGCTCACTCATTACCACTCGGCCATCTTTGAGCAAAGGTAACCAAGCAGAACCCACTGAGAGAGAGAAAGAGAGAGAGAGATGGAGAGAGAGAGAGAGAGAGAGATGGAGGGAGAGAGAGAGAGAGAGATGGAGAGAGAGAGAGAGAAAGAGAGAGAGAGATGGAGAGAGAGAGAGAGAGAGAGAGAGTGAGAGGGAGGGAGAGAGAGAGAGAGAGAGAGAGAGGGAGAGAGAGAGATGGAGAGAGAGAGAGAGAGAGAGATGGAGAGAGAGAGAGAGAGAGGGAGGGAGAGATAGAGAGAGAGAGAGAGAGAGAGAGAGATGGAGAGAGAGAGAGAGAGAGAGAGAGAGAGAGAGAGAGAGAGAGAGAGAGAGAGAGAGGGAGGGAGAGATAGAGAGAGAGTGCCAGTGGCATTGGTCAGCCATCTCCACGCTGTAAATGTCACTGCCCCAGTGGTCCAGTAGAGGGCGCGTGAGCACCTGCTGTCTCCACCACATCCCTCTTCTTCGTGCTGCTGTCACAGCTGACGTGGTAGAAGGTGAAGAGCAGGTGGTGCTTCTCGTGGAGCTGAGTGGGCAGCTCGATCTTGACCTGACACACAGCGCAGAAGAGACCACCAGCCAATTAAACCAATTAAACCAGTCAAAACCACAATCAATTTGCTTTCACTTCACTGGAGCCACAGGACTCTGACCTCATCGTAGAACTCTGGGCTCTGGTGATGATGCAACACTGCTGCGTAGGCTTGGGTGCAGAAGAGATGATCGCCAGGACGACCATAGATACACTACACACACACACACACACACACACACACGTATTTAAAGAAGTGATCAGTGGTTAAGACTAGGTAGTGTGAAGAGGTGGTGAAATACACCTTAAGAGGTCGGGCGTCCTCCCCGTCAGAATCCCTGAACTCCACACACACCGCTATGTTCCGCGCCTGCGACACACACCATCACATCTGCTTAGTCATTTCAGCTTCGCACAAGTTGCCAGTTGGACCGGGCCGGACACAACGGATGCTACGCTTGGGTTTACCCCTGCGTCAGCACTCGGGCTGGCCGCCCAGAAGCTGATCTAGCAACGTCGTCTCAGCCTTAGCTCATCCACAATAAAGAGATGAACGTGGATACCACGACTACATACAGTCAGGGATTTACGCCAGGATATTACGTTATTCTCTTGACATCAAGCACATGTCCCAATTCAACGTCTCAAAGTGTTGAGACTAAGAGAGTCTGGCACATTACCTTGGTGAAGGACTTCTGACTGTCGTATTTCAGGTGTTTGGGGTAGACGTAGAGGTGGTTGTTGTAGGTGGTGAAAGGCTGTGAGCACTTGGCACTTGGTGGTACGAACTCTTCCACCTCCAACAGAGGCCGATGGCCACACCCATTACTCTCATAGGGTCGCACAGGGATGTAGGAGGGAGTTACACAATCTGACCAATCAAGAGAGGTGGTCAGATTCCCAGATTCCCAGACCCAGGTTACATTTATATAAACACAAAATAAACTATGAAAAATACAAAATAAAAGTTGTATGTTTAAAATAAATCTTACTGGCAACATCAGGAGCGATGTTGTCGATGGTTACGTCAAGGTTACCCAGAATGACAGGAAGCTTGGCCATCTTCTCAGGCCTGTGAAAAAATTCCATTCATTTTGTTTAATTCACAATCTATTTAATTAATGCACGTTAGTTATTCAGTTAGTTCCTTTAGATCAGGGATGCACAAGGAGGAGCCAGGCCACAAATAAAGTTAAAGCTGCTCGATGGGCCACCATGGGGTAGCGATTGTATTTTGTTGACGTGGCGAGTGTAAAATTGAGACAAATTAAGTATTATATCGCGATCGATTCTTAGTGTTGACTTGTAACTCCCGCGGTAGCCCCACTCAAAAGTAGCCCAAAAACAACACTGTTGGTTCGTCATTCAAATTCAGGCACGAAGACAGAAGGCGGGCCAAATTATTTATCAACCAGCGGGCCGCAACGGAGACGCCGGCGGGCCGTATGTTGTGCACCCCTGCTGTAGATAGATGAGAAGAAGTGTAGTACACCGTAATCCCTGTAAGGAGTGCTCTTTGGAGCGGAGATGTAGGAACACACTCATAAACCCCACCCTCCAGTAGAAAACATTCATAAACCCTGTCCTCCAGTAAAAACATTTGTAAACCCCGCCCTCCAGTACAAAAACATTCATAAACCATGCCCTCTAGTAGAAATATTTATTAACCCCACTCTCCAGTAGAAAAACCCTCGTAAACCCTACTCTCCACTGGAAATACTTCAAAACCCCGCATTCTAGTCTAAACACTCAAAAACGCTGCCCTGCGGTGGAAAGACTCAGAACTGCATCAACAAAGCTCGGCTGTCTGTGAGAGAATCCTGTGTGACCACTCAGACACCAAGCAGAGCACCTGTACCTGTACCTGCACCTGTACCTGTACCTGTACCTGCACCTGCACCTGTACCTGCACCTGCACCTGTATCTGTACCTGCACCTGCACCTGTACCTGCACCTGCACCTGCACCTGCACCTGCACCTGCACCTGCATCTGCACCTGCACCTGCACCTGTACCTGCACCTGCATCTGCACCTGTACCTGTACCTGCACCTGCACCTGCACCTGCACCTGTACCTGCACCTGCACCTGCACCTGCACCTGCACCTGCACCTGCACCTGCACCTGTACCTGCACCTGCACCTGCACCTGTACC
>NC_135218.1:26582051-26597051 GCF_052324685.1 Brachyhypopomus gauderio
CGAGTGGAGAGTGTGCATGAGTGGAGAGTGTGCATGAGTGGAGAGTGTGCATGAGTGGAGAGTGTGCGAGTGGAGAGTGTGCGAGTGGAGTGTGTGCGAGTGGAGAGTGTATGAGTGGAGAGTGTGCGAGTGGAGAGTGTGCGAGTGGAGAGTGTGCGAGTGGAGAGTGTGCGAGTGGAGTGTGTGCGAGTGGAGAGTGTGCGAGTGGAGAGTGTGCGAGTGGAGAGTGTGCGAGTGGAGTGTGTGCGAGTGGAGAGTGTGCGAGTGGAGTGTGTATGAGTGGAGAGTGTGCGAGTGGAGAGTGTGTGAGTGGAGTGTGTGTGAGTGGAGTGTGTGTGAGTGGAGTGTGTCACCTGAGTGTCCGTGTCCAGAGTAAACAGCTTCAATCTGGTCTCACTGTGCATCTTGGACTCGATGGAACTCTAACACAAACAAAGCATAAATATTCAAACCACCGAGGGTCAAAGTTGAGGCTAAAATGCAACACGGTACGGTGTGTGAAATAAACACCAAGTAAGAGTGTCACTGAATTTCACATTATAGCACAGTAGCCTGATGTAGTGATGAATCAGTGCTGCGTTAAGTCCTGCTGGGTGGGGGAGAAAGTCTCAGCTGCCAGAAAGGAAAGATGGAGAGAGAAAGACTGTAGTGCAGTCACAGTAGTTAAAAGACGTGTGGTAATGTAGTAGTGAAGTATTGTAGCAGTGCTGTATTGCAGTAGTGCAGTGATGTGCAGTAGTGTAGTGGTGCACTAGTGTAGTAGTGCAGTGGTTAAAAGATGTACATTAGTGCAGTAGTGTAGTATTGCAGTAGTGCAGTAGTATAGTAGTGCAAAGTAGTTAAAAGACGGGCAGTAGTGCAGTAGTGTAGTAGTGCAATAGTGCAGTGGTGCAGTACTGTAGTGTAGTAGTGCAATAGTGCAGTGGTGCAGTACTGTAGTGTAGTGCAGTAGTGTAGTAGTGCAATAGTGCAGTGGTGCAGTAGTGTAGTGTAGTGCAGTAGTGTAGTAGTGCAATAGTGCAGTAGTGTAGTGTAGTGCAGTAGTGTAGTAGTGCAACAGTGTAGTGGTGCAGTAGTGTAGTAAAGTAGTGTGGGGGTAGTAGACACTTAAGCAAGTTCTGATTCTTCTCACTTACACACAGTTCTTCACAAGTACAGTAGTCAAAAGACACCTGCAACAGTGAGAGATTATGGTGGTGTGTGTGTGTGTGTGTGTGCGTGTTTGTGTGCGTACTGCGTACGTGTGTCAGATGTGTGGAGACTAACACACATATGTGCATCTGTATCAGGATGCATGTGTGTGTGTGTGTGTATGAGTGTGCTCATGCTACCTGGAAACTGTCCTGAAAATTCCCTGGGGAGGTATCTGTTTTTCCAAGGTCATCATCTATAAACATAACAAAAAAATTTGCAACTTAGTAAACAACATACAACAAACAATAACAAGAACTGTCATCATAATAGGAGAAGCCGCAGTGGCGTGGCCTGTAGACTGCAGTGGCGTGGCCAGTCTGTAGACCGCTGGGGGAGGCCATACAGGTCACGTATGCTCTGTGTGTGTTCTGATCACGTTCGTGTTTCTGATCGTGCGCGTGTGTTCTGATCGTACGTGTGTGTTCTGATCACATTCGTGTGTTCTGATCACAATCGTGTGTTCTGATCGTACGTGGTGTGTTCTGATCACGTTCGTGTTTCTGATCGTGCGCGTGTGTTCTGATTGTACGTGTGTGTTCTGATCACATTCGTGTGTTCTGATCACAATCTTGTGTTCTGACCACAATCGTGTGTTCTGATCGTGCGCGTGTGTTCTGATCGTGCGCGTGTGTTCTGATCACGTTCGTGTTTCTGATCGTGCACGTGTGTTCTGATCACGTTCGTGTTTCTGATCGTGCGCGTGTGTTCTGATCACGTTCGTGTGTTTTGATCACGTGCGTGTGTTCTGATCGTTCGCGTGTGTTTTGATCACGTGCGTGTGTTCTGATCGTTCGCGTGTGTTCTGATCACGTGCGTGTGTTCTGATCGTTCGCGTGTGTTCTGATCACGTGCGTGTGTTCTGATCGTTCGCGTGTGTTCTGATCACGTTCGTGTGTTCTGATCGTGCACGTGTGTTCTGATCGTGCACGTGTGTTCTGATCACGTTCATGTGTTCTGATCGTGCACGTGTGTTCTGATCGTGCACGTGTGTACTGATCACGTTCGTGTGTTCTGATCGTGCACGTGTGTTCTGATCGTGCACGTGTGTTCTGATCACGTGTGTTCTGACCACTGGACATACAAGCACACACACATTCATGCACACACACTCAGACAACTGCTTTTATTGAACATGAAGAGACACAGGGAGAATTTATCAGGGACTGCCAATTGACCGAACCTCCTTGTGTTTGAACTGTGGGAAGAAATCGGAGACCCCGGAGGAACCCTCACAGACACAGCGAGAACATACAAACTCACACACACATACACAGACACACACACACACACACACCGTCGTGCTGCTCTCCATTTCGGCGCTCCTGCAGGACCTGCTCGGCGCTGCAGTGGAGGGTTCTGTTGAGCGTGGTGATCCAGTCTTCCATCTCACCCTCACTGTCGGCCGCCAGCACATACGAGCTCTTATCCTGCATCTTCAGCTCGAAGGCAAAAACGCCGCACCTTACTGTTCTGCAGCAGGGACACACACACACACACAAGTTGTGTTAATTACAGGAACACACACTCACAGGCACTAATACACAGTTCAGGTTGGGAGTGGTGATGACCTCTGTCACAAATAAAAAGACACAAAAAAACACAATGTACAGTATGATGGGAAGGCTGGAGGTTCTTCCAGTCCAGCCCATTAAGACCAGTAAAGCGCAGCGCACACACACACACACACACACACACATACACACACCGCGCGCACACACGTCAGCATTCAGCTCTCCTCAAATTACACACACTGGACTTCAGGTCTCCTTCTGTCATGAGACTGAAGCTATGAAGGTGGTGACGGTTTACCTGCACGACCCCCGTGCAGGAGTCCCAGGAAGATGCTCCCTTTGGGTTCTTTAGAGATCTTCTCATCTTTATAAAAGTTGAGATTATACGAGCCATCCCCCAGCTGAGCTAGCTGGAAATATCTGCGCTTGAAAGACTAGAGAAGGAGAAAGAGAGAGAGGGAGAGAAAGAGAGAGAGGGAAGTTTGTTTTACATTACTTGTGTTTATCTGTAACTGCTTTGTGCTTTGGCAATGCAATATGATTCTTTCATGCCAATAAACCTCATTTAGATTGAATATTGAGAATTAGAAGAGAAAGAGAGGGAGGGAGGCAGAGAGAGAGAGAGAGAGAGAGAGAGAGAGAGAGAGAGAGAGAGAGAGAGAGAGACGGAGAGTAAAACAACTGCTTCGCACATTCTAAATATACTACTGGTGAAGTTCGTGAAGCTGTGTGTGTGTGTGTGTGTGTGTGTGTGTGTGTGTGTGTGTGTGTGTGTGTGTGTGTGTGTGTGAGCTTATGAGTTCTCACCCTCAATTGTAACACTAATGGCACTGTTCATATTGCCCTTGTAAAGCCAGCCATGTTTGGA
The DNA here is from genome assembly GCF_052324685.1 of Brachyhypopomus gauderio. Lineage (NCBI taxonomy): Eukaryota > Metazoa > Chordata > Actinopteri > Gymnotiformes > Hypopomidae > Brachyhypopomus > Brachyhypopomus gauderio. Next base: position 26,585,625 of record NC_135218.1, read on the forward strand.
TACACCCCCTTTCTGAGATCCCAATGACTCTGTATCCTACATAGAAAAGACAGAACCCAGTCACGTACACACACACACACACACACACACACACACACACACACACACACACACACACACACACACACACACACACACACACACACACACACACAGAGTTCACATGGTGAAGGTTCTTAATAATGAAACACAAAAGCTTTGTGGGAAATGTAGTAAAGAAGCAGGTGACAACCCACATGGCAGCGCCTGCTCTCACCCTCACTAATCAGGCTGTCGTCTAGTACTTAGACTGTAAGACAGCCACACACCAAGACAGACAGACAGAACCTAAGCTGTCTGTCTGCAGCGCTAGGCAGTTCTACTGGTAAAGGGGAAAGTCTTTCCCTGTGGTGAAAGGAGGGGAAGTCTTTGCTGTTCTCGTCATCGGACCAAGTGACTGGCAAATCAAACAGGAAGTCCTGGTTTTGGAGAAATGCTGCTTTTCACCGCAAACGGGACTGGTGCCAGACGACTCTCACAGCCAGACGGCCGTCTCATCTCGTCCCCTGGCTGTCTGAAGTGTTCCACAGGGGCGTGGAGAATTACCCTCGTCCATGTCTGCATCCTCATCGACCTCGAACACATGAGTGGGCAGCTTCTCCGGCCGGGGCGGTAGACTGCGGGACACCACCACACGCATGAGATTTCACAATTGCAAAACATAGGAATTCATGTGTCCTGCTGGACTAGCTCTGATTTTGTGTCCTGCTGGACTGGCTCTGAGTGTCGTGTCCTGCTGGACTGGCTCTGAGTGTCGTGTCCTGCTGGACTGGCTCTGAGTGTCGTGTCCTGCTGGACTGGCTCTGAGTGTCGTGTCCTGCTGGACTGCTCTGAGTGTCGTGTCCTGCTGGACTGGCTCTGAGTGTCGTGTCCTGCTGGACTGGCTCTGAGTGTCGTGTCCTGTTGGACTAGTTCTGAGTGTCGTGTCCTGCTGGACTGGCTCTGAGTGTCGTGTCCTGCTGGACTGGCTCTGATTTTTGTGTCCTGCTGGACTGGCTCTGAGAGTCGTGTCCTGCTGGACTGGCTCTGAGTGTTGTGTCCTGCTGGACTGGCTCTGAGTGTCGTGTCCTGCTGGACTGGCTCTGAGTGTCGTGTCCTGTTGGACTAGTTCTGAGTGTCGTGTCCTGTTGGACTAGTTCTGAGTGTCGTGTCCTGCTGGACTAGTTCTGAGTGTCGTGTCCTGTTGGACTAGTTCTGAGAGTCGTGTCCTGCTGGACTGGCTCTGAGTGTCGTGTCCTGCTGGACTGGCTCTGAGTGTCGTGTCCTGCTGGACTGGCTCTGAGTGTCGTGTCCTGCTGGACTGGCTCTGAGTGTCGTGTCCTGCTGGACTAGTTCTGAGTGTCGTGTCCTGCTGGACTAGTTCTGAGTGTCTTGTCCTGCTGGACTAGTTCTGAGTGTCGTGTCCTGCTGGACTAGTTCTGAGTGTCGTGTCCTGCTGGACTGGCTCTGAGTGTCGTGTCCTGCTGGACTGGCTCTGAGTGTCGTGTCCTGCTGGACTAGTTCTGAGTGTCGTGTCCTGCTGGACTAGTTCTGAGTGTCTTGTCCTGCTGGACTAGTTCTGAGTGTCGTGTCCTGCTGGACTAGTTCTGAGTGTCGTGTCCTGCTGGACGGAGGTGGTGGAGTGCGTTGAGAGGTAGACCTGCACTCTGAGTGTTGAAAGACTCGTTCCTGGTTTGGTTGAAACTCTCAGTATGAGCACAGTCAGAAGGCAGCATAAGGCATATGTGTATATGTGTAGACAGTAGACACACACACCCCCATGCACACACACACACCCAAATACATACTTTCTGAAGGACAATAGATTTTGGCATTCTCTAACTGTATATCTTAACTCCCCCAACCCCCCCCCCCCCCCCCCCCCCCCCCCCCCCCCCCCCACCCTCTCTCTCCGAGGCTGTCAGAGCTCTTACTTAGGCAGTTGACGGAAATCTCCAGAATAACTATCATACTTGTAGTTAATCACATGCCAGTCAGAGTTGTAGGTTTTAATGCACTGTGGGAAAAACAAGACAATAATTATTCAGCATTTATATACATGGATGCTCTTCATATATATTTACAGTACACACACACATACACACAAACACACACACGTGTATCTCCTCGTACGGCAACCTGACAGTAACAAGACCAACAGACCAGCATTCAGGGCTCTGACCTTCCTAACAGGATGAGGTGGAGATTACAGCCTCTCTTTCTCTCTGTTCAAATATGACTAGCTGACTGAGACAGACAGAGAGAGAGAAGGGGAGAGAGAGAAAGAAAAGGGGAGAGAGAGGGAGGAGAGAGAAAAGGGGGAGAGAGAGGGAGAGAGAGACAGGGAGAAAGAGAGGGAGATAAAGACAGGGAGAGAGAAGGAGAGAGAGACATGTAGAGAGAGAGACATAGAAAGAGAGGGAGAGAGAGGGAGAAAGGGAGAGAGAGGGGGGGGATGATGATGTGAGTAGGCAGAGTGAACTCAGCATCCACAGTTTGAATTTCTTTTTCATTTAATATTGCCATGAAAGGTACACAGACCACTGTGTAGGTACACAGACACACTCCTACCATTATCATAACAGTATCATATCACTCTGTAGTCCACACAGACACACTCCTACCATTATCATTAACAGTATCATATCACTCTGTAGTCACACAGACACACTCCTACCATTATCATTACAGTATCATTTCACTCTGTAGTCACACACACACACTCCTATCATTATCATTACAGTATCATATCACTCTGTAGTCACACACACACACTCCTATCATTATCATTACAGTATCATATCACTCTGTAGTCACACAGACACACTCCTACCATTATCATTACAGTATCATATCACTCTGTAGTCACACAGACACACTCCTACCATTATCATTAACAGTATCATATCACTCTGTAGCCACACAGACACACTCCTACCATTAGCATAACAGTATCATATCACTCTGTAGTCACACAGACACACTCGCTACCATTATCATTAACAGTATCATATCACTCTGTAGTCACACAGACACACTCCTACCATTATCATTACAGTATCATTTCACTCTGTAGGTCACACACACACACTCCTATCATTATCATTACAGTATCATATCACTCTGTAGTCACACAGACACACTCCTACCATTATCATTACAGTATCATATCACTCTGTAGTCACACAGACACACTCCTACCATTATCATTAACAGTATCATATCACTCTGTAGCCACACAGACACACTCCTACATTAGCATAACAGTATCCATATCACTCTGTAGTCACACAGACACACTCCTACCATTATCATTAACAGTATCATATCACTCTGTAGCCACACAGACACACTCCTACCATTAGCATAACAGTATCATATCACTCTGTAGTCACACAGACACACTCCTACCATTATCATAACAGTATCATATCACTCTGTAGTCACACAGACACACTCCTACCATTATCATAACAGTATCATATCACTCTGTAGTCACACAGACACACTCCTACCATTATCATTAACAGTATCATATCACTCTGTAGTCACACAGACACACTCCTACCATTATCATTAACAGTATCATATCACTCTGTAGTCACACAGACACACTCCTACCATTATCATTACAGTATCATATCACTCTGTAGTCACACAGACACACTCCTATCATTATCATTACAGTATCATATCACTCTGTAGTCACACAGACACACTCCTACCATTATCATTACAGTATCATATCACTCTGTAGTCACACAGACACACTCCTACCATTAGCATAACAGTATCATATCACTCTGTAGTCCACACAGGACACACTCCTACCATTATCATTAACAGTATCATATCACTCTGTAGTCACACAGACACACTCCTACCATTATCATTAACAGTATCATATCACTCTGTAGTCACACAGACACACTCCTACCATTATCATTACAGTATCATATCACTCTGTAGTCACACAGACACACTCCTACCATTATCATAACAGTATTATATCACTCTGTAGTCACACAGACACACTCCTACCATTAGCATAACAGTATCATATCACTCTGTAGTCACACAGACACACTCCTACCATTATCATAACAGTATCATATCACTCTGTAGTCACACAGACACACTCCTACCATTAGCATAACAGTATCATATCACTCTGTAGTCACACAGATACACTCCCACCATTATCATAACAGTATCATATCACTCTGTAGTCACACAGACACACTCCTACCATTATCATTACAGTATCATATCACTCTGTAGTCACACAGACACACTCCTACCATTAGCATAACAGTATCATATCACTCTGTAGTCCACAGGTACACAGACACACTCCTATCATTATCATAACAGTATGATATCACTCTGTAGTCACACAGACACACTCCTACCATTAGCATAACAGTATCATATCACTCTGTAGTCACACAGACACACTCCTACCATTAGCATAACAGTATCATATCACTCTGTAGTCCAGGGCTCTCAAATTTTGGATTCATGTCAGAGTGTGAGAGTTGTTGACGGGGTATGGCGAACGTGAGTTGTTAAGCGGGGGTGGGGGGGTGGGGGGGGTGGGGGTTGGGGGGGGGGGGGGGGGGGGGGGGTTTGTATATCGCGATCGATCGCCAGTGGAGGGCGACATAGATATGGATCGGAGGTAAATAAACTAGATTTTTTTTCTCGCCGTGTGAAATCGGAAGTGTGGCGTGTGAAGACGGTCAAATGCGTGTGTCACACGCTCAAGTGCGTGAGACTTGAGCCCTGCTGTAGTCACACACACACACACCTACCATTAGCATAACAGTATCATATCACTCTGTAGTCACACAGACACACTCCTACCATTATCATTACAGTATGATATCACTCTGTAGTCACACAGACACACTCCTACCATTGTCATTAACAGTATCAATATCACTCTGTAGTCACACAGACACACTCCTACCATTATCATTACAGTATGATATCACTCTGTAGTCACACAGACACACTCCTACCATTATCATTACAGTATCATATCACTCTGTAGTCACACAGACACACTCCTACCATTATCATTACAGTATGATATCACTCTGTAGTCACACAGACACACTCCTACCATTATCATTACAGTATCATATCACTCTGTAGTCACACAGACACACTCCTACCATTATCATTACAGTATCATATCACTCTGTAGTCACACAGACACACTCCTACCATTATCATAACAGTATCATATCACTCTGTAGCCACACAGACACACTCCTACCATTATCATTACAGTATGATATCACTCTGTAGTCACACAGACACACTCCTACCATTATCATTACAGTATGATATCACTCTGTAGTCACACAGACACACTCCTACCATTATCATTACAGTATCATATCACTCTTTGCACTGCCATAGATTCAGCTGCACCATTCGCCACTGTGGCGGCCCCTCTACATAAACACCACACCCAGTCTTCCTGGAACCAGCACCCTCCACACCAGTGATGCTGATCTATGTGCTTATGATCATTTAATAAGAACCATGTGTCTGGGGGGGAGGGGGGGGGGGGGCAATGGGCCAGCACACCCGGCAATGGGCCAGCAAACTCCACAACGGGCCTGCAGCTGCTCTGCTGATGTCATCAGTGAGAGGAAACATTATTTACATGTGGGAACATTATTTATAAGCGGAAACATTATTGAAATGTGGAAACGTTATTTACATGTGGAAACATTATTTACATGCGGTTTGTTTACCAGGAACAATTACACAGATGTACATTAGCACTGCGTGATTTAGCGCCCACACACACACACACACACACACACACACACACACACACACACACACTCTCTGACACTGGACCCCTGCTCTCAGTGCAGGTGTAGGCATGTTGTGGGACCCAGAGTGACGCTCTCACCTCCTGGACGAAGAGGATGGATGCGATCTTCTCTGCTTCTGTGGGGGACCGTGGACCACAGCGTCCTTCCTTGACGAACCACAGTCGCCATCTGCAAACACACACGCTCAACGTTGCCAGGGCAATAGTCGTGGGCTCATGTTTTCCCATCAGGCATTGAGGCATGTTTAAACAGGCAGCCTATCAGAGCCTTCACAGGTCAAGCAGCATGTAATAAGAGTATAACTGGAGTATAACTGGATTATAACTGGAGTATGACTGAAGTATACCTGGAGTATACCTGGAGTATAACTGACTGGAGTATAACTGACTGGAGTATAACTGACTGGAGTATAACTGCAGTATAACTGCCACACATACATGAGACATACACACAACAGATTTATATCCTCACTCAATCCATGGCAACTGGGTGTGTGTGTGTGTGTGTGTGTGTGTGTGTGTGTGTGTGTGTGTGTGTGTGTGTGTGTGTGTGTGTGTGTGTGTAGGTATAATTCTCTAAGACCACTGTTGAAGTGAGCAGTGAATTGTATATCAACACTGGGAGATTGTTAGTGAGAGTCTCTCTCTCTCTCTTTTGCGTGAGACCAGGGTGATCAGGGCGGCAGTGGTTATGTTCATCTCAGCTTCACAGTGTCACGTAGGGCAACGCCCCCTCTCGTAGCTGTCACTCTGGGTTCCCTTGTGTCTGTGTTTCCGTGCCTGTTTCTCTCGCCCCGCTCGTTTGTCTTTGTGATTCCTTGTTTATTACCACGCCCTCGTTATTACCGTCACCTGCCCCTTGTTTAATGTCATTGTATTTAAGTCCCGTCATTCCCCAGTCTGGGATCCGTGGTTTTGTCTACTTTGTCTTTCCAGTTTGTTCATGCTGTTGGTTTGTTCCTGTTTGCCGTGAGTTCTGCCGTGTTGTTTGCGTTTTGGTTTACCCGTCCTCCGTGAGTTTTGCCTGCCCTTCCGTTGTTCGCCCGCCTCGTTGTTCCCCTTGTCTGTTATCATGCCTGTTTACGTTTCATGTCTGGATAGCCTGCACGTTATGACCCCTGCCTGTACATACGACTCCGAGTTCGGTATTCCCATGAATAAATCTCGCTCATCTCAGCGTTTGTGTCCGTCTCCTCGCCCCGTTGCATATGCAACGTTACACACAGTCACGTATGTGATTCATAAAGCACACACTGGATCATGTTAACACCCTGCATATTGAGACGAATAACGTGACAACGAGCAACGGTGTGCAAAGGGCTCTAACGGCGTGCCTCTAATGGCTACACAGGGCACTGCAGCCCAGCAGTGCTTCTAGAGTTCACCTGAACAACACATGATGACACCTGCAGAGTGGCCGGTTGCTGTGAGCACGCTTTTTATCTGAGTCCATCTCTGTATCTCTCTCTCGCTCCATCTCTCTCACTTTATCTGTCCAACCGTGTTTCTCTCTCTGTCTAATTCCACCTATCTCACACACACACACACACACACACACACACACACACACACACACACACACACACAATGAAGAAAAATAAATAAATAAATCCAATGAGACAATAAACTCAGCTGGTGTACTGAAACCCTCTCATAACGGGATGATGCTGTAACATCGTTTGATGGCTCTAGAGGGAATTCTGGAGCCTGTGAGAACACACCGCGTGGCCCTGACAGCTCGGGGCTGACGTGTGTTTCTGTGAGACAGAGCCAAAGTCCACAGACTCCTGCAGGAAGGCTGTAGTACAGCAGCTGTGCTAACACGTCACTCAATGATATGCGCTCAAAACATCTAAAGACTGAAAACTCACTAAGGTGTGCTCACACAGCACCGCCATTCCAACATTAAAGATTAAACTGACTGTTTCAAGTTTAGAAACCCAAGCACAGATAAAGATGATGGACGGACGGATGGATGGATGGATGGATGGATGAAGGAGAGATAGGGAATAAACGTGTGACCTGAAAGTCGTCGATGGGGAACTGCAGCATGTCTCTATGCACGTCACTCAGGATCTGAGTCTTCCTCTGCACCAGCACACTCTCATAGTCCAGCGGCTCCATCACCTTCGGCTTCACCTGGACAAGCACACAGACACGTGACATCACACTCTCATACAGCACTGTCAGACACGTGACATCACACACTCCAATACAGCACTGTCAGACACGTGACATCACACACTCTCATACAGCACTGTCAGACACGTGACAACACACTCTCATACAGCACTGTCAGACACGTGACATCACAGACTCTCATACAGCACTGTCAGACACGTGACATCACAGACTCTCATACAGCACTGTCAGACACGTGACAACACACTCTCATACAGCACTGTCAGACACGTGACATCACACTCCAATACAGCACTGTCAGACACGTGACAACACACTCTCATACAGCACTGTCAGACACGTGACATCACACTCCAATACAGCACTGTCAGACACGTGACATCACACACTCTCATACAGCACTGTCAGACACGTGACAACACACACTCTCATACAGCACTGTCAGACACGTGACAACACACACTCTCATACAGCACTGTCAGACACGTGACAACACACACTCTCATACAGCACTGTCAGACACGTGGCATCACACACTCTCATACAGCACTGTCAGACACGTGACAACACACACTCTCATACAGCACTGTCAGACACGTGACATCACACACTCTCATACAGCACTGTCAGACACGTGACATCACACACTCTCATACAGCACTGTCAGACACGTGACATCACACTCCAATACAGCACTGTCAGACACGTGACATCACACTCCCACACAGCACTGTTAGACACGTGACATCACACTCCCACACAGCACTGTCAGACACGTGACATCACACACAACACTGTCAGACACATGACATCACACTCCCACACAACTGTAAGACACATGACATCACACTCCCCACACAGCACTGTCAGACACGTGACATCACACACTCTCATACAGCACTGTCAGACACGTGACATCACACTCCCACACAGCACTGTTAGACACGTGACATCACACTCCCACACAGCACTGTTAGACACGTGACATCACACTCCCACACAGCACTGTCAGACACGTGACATCACACACTCCCACACAGCACTGTCAGACACGTGACATCACACTCCCACACAGCACTGTTAGACACGTGACATCACACTCCCACACAGCACTGTCAGACACGTGACATCACACACTCCCACACAGCACTGTCAGACACGTGACATCACACACTCCCATACAGCACTGTCAGACACGTGACATCACACACTCCCACACAGCACTGTCAGACACGTGACATCACACACTCCCACACAGCACTGTCAGACACGTGACATCACACTCCCATACAGCACTGTCAGACATGTGACATCACACACTCTCATACAGCACTGTCAGACACGCGACATCACACACTCTCATACAGCACTGTCAGACACGCGACATCACACACTCCCATACAGCACTGTCAGACACGTGACATCACACTCCCACACAGCACTGTTAGACACGTGACATCACACTCCCATACAGCACTGTCAGACACGCGACATCACACACTCTCATACAGCACTGTCAGACACGCGACATCACACACTCCCATACAGCACTGTCAGACATGTGACATCACACTCCCACACAGCACTGTCAGACACGTGACATCACACACTCCCACACAGCACTGTTAGACACGTGACATCACACACTCCCACACAGCACTGTTAGACACGTGACATCACACACTCTCATACAGCACTGTCAGACAGGTGACATCACACTCCCACACAGCACTGTCAGACAGGTGACATCACGCACTCCCATGACCTAATTGATATGTCGCCTTGGAGATTATGGGAAAAGTGTGTGTGCATGTGCGTGTGTGTGTGTAAGACGGCACGTGAATGAGACAGAGAGCGAGAGATGTACATGAATGAGCATTGTGATTCATTGTACCAGGCACAGTATGCACATAAGCTTTCTGATGGCTACTGTGATTGGCTACAACCAGCAGCAGCAGGCACTGCTGACCAATAGGAACACAGAAACACATTTCTCTGACAGGCCCCATTGTGACCTGAGAGCTACATGCAGCCTTGAGTCATGGAGCTGTAGGACAGATGCTGCCTGTACTCACACCAGGACGATGCTCTTCTGGGAAAGGAAGATCCTGACAGTCACTTACTCACTCTATATCTCTCACACACACACACACACACACACACACACACGCACACACACACAAAAAGTCTTGACCTGTGGGCCACAGTCCTCTGTAGTGTGTTTACAAGTGAACAAACACAGAGAATGCAACAAAGACTCCATGACCATTACCACAGAGTCGATGCTGGAGTTGTAAAGGTTATTTCACCACCAATGCCACGCATCAGCCCTTTCGTCCGCAATCGAGGGTTGTTGGGTTGTTTATTTTACAAAGTTTCATTTTTTGATTACCTGGGTGATTTTTAAAGTCACCTTCTGTCTACAGTGCACTATTTAAAGTATGTGCATTGTAGACAGAAACAATGCAGACAACAGCAGTGTTAAATGAGGGTTCCTTTAAATTCAGCAGTGTTAAATAAGGTTTCCTTTTTATTTATTTTTATTTATATCCTTTTATTTATTATTACATTGTAGTTTTTGTTTTGTTGTTGTTGAAAAAATTTTATTGTAGTTTAGTTAAGTCACAAAGCAAATCATCCAACAAGAGCATAACATCGGCCAACCACTCTGTGTGTGTGTGTGTGTGTGTGTGTGTGTGTGTGTGTGTGTGTGTGTGTGTGTGTGTGTGTGTGTGTGTGTTTGTGAGGCATGTTCCTGACTGACAAAAACAAAATACTGCTAAAACTGTCAAAGCAAAAGATCTTCACACAGGTTCAGATACTAATGCTTAGAGCAAATTTTCATTCAATTTCAGAACATCTGGGGTGTGTGGGGTGTATACTTGGTCTAGTTGCATACACCCTACATCACCCATGCCAACACACAGAACTACATCACCCATGCCAACACACACAACTTCAAACAAAGCCACCGTGAAGCCAATGAAGGTTTTTGGCTAGTGTTAGGGGCAGACAGCGCACACAGACATGACTTTTCTTTGTTAAACAAACCAATGTATGTTTTACAATATAAACTTCACACATATATACACACTCTCTCTCTCTCTCTCTCTCTCTCTCTCTCTCTCTCTCTCTCTCTCATCAGCTGGCTTACATAAGGAGGAACACAAAAACAAGGATCTAATTAAACTGGAGTGTCCTCATGCTAAAGGGAGGTGCCAACTATCTTCACATTATGAACCCTGTGCATTTCACGCTCGCTCGCTCGCTCACTCACTCAAACACTCACTCACTCAAACACTCACTGACTCACTCACTCACTGACTCACTCACTCACTCACTCACTCACTTTCTACTCTTACAGGGTCCTGTTTCACACCAGCATCCTGTCTTATAAGAATACAGGGCAG
>NC_135218.1:26602051-26622051 GCF_052324685.1 Brachyhypopomus gauderio
CGTCTCTGGGGGTGTGCCCTCCCGTACCGGACCACCACGCTCCGTCTCTGGGGGTGTGCCCTCCCGTACCGGACCACCACGCTCCGTCTCTGGGGGTGTGCCCTCCCGTACCGGACCACCTCGCTCCGTCTCTGGGGGTGTGCCCTCCCGTACCGGACCACCTCGCTCCCTTAACCATCCGGGGGACGTTCACATATGACACAGCGCACGCTGATTCCTGATATGCACAGCAAACACCTGCTTCTCCATAAGGCAGACTCCCAACACGTCAGCAGATGGCCAGAAGAGTGCGGTAGCGTCGGACACAGTCCAGGGTCCAGGACAGCAGCCTTAGAGACGAAGGAGCTGGTGCTTGGTTGAGTCAGGGATGAGAGTGTGAGAGCTGAGGGAGAGAGTGAGAGAGGGAGAGGGAGAGAGAGAGAGAGAGGGAGAGGGAGAGAGAGAGAGGGAGATCAGCTGTCTCCTCTGCCAGTGCTAGCTACTCCCCTGCTCTGAGTGCTCTCTCTCTCTTTCTCTCTCTCTCTCCTCCACTCTCTCTCTCTCTCTCTCTCTCCTCCACTCTCTCTCCCTCTCTCCTCCACTCTCTCTCTCTCTCTCCTCCTCCTGTCTCTCTCTCTACGTCTGCCTCTCTCCCTATGTCTCTCAAACACTCTCCTTCTGACATTAGTCTATAATGCTCTCTGACCTATATCTGACAGTATGGAAGCATAACCTAAGCCAGATACAAACAGAAGAAACACACACACACACACACACACACACACAGCCACCACACACACATACATATACACACACATACATATACACACACATACAGAGTATACATGTGTCATATAGGCCAGTGTTTATTAATATTTCAGCAGGGCACTGGCACACAATTTTAGACTGAATGACTCAGTGAAAGGCCGTTTGTTTGTGTGTGTGTGTGTGTATGTGTGTGTGTGTGCCTAGGTAGGTGAGTGGGCGCATGTCTGAATGACTGCAAAAATGAAATCACTGAGTAAATTCTGTAAATGTTATTAGCAGTTTGTAAATGTCGGCAGGATGGGGAGGCGAGTTTGGAACAAACTGAATGTGCTGAATGTTTGCACTCTGTAAGTCACTCTGGAAAGAGTGTAGATATAAATACATAACAGTATACATAGTAATGATGGTAATAATGACAGTAATACAGTCTTTTCTCAAAAATCTTTCAATAAAAAATATAGTTGATTTAATTCATCTAATCGTTCAAGGTTGTCAATGGTCGCTCCATATATCTAACGTGATGTGAGATGATTGGAGCTGATTATGCCATCGTACACTGGCACACCCCAGACAGCCCAGAATCAGCAGAACATCACTCCAGAACCACTGACGGAGCTACAGGGCTTGGATGAGAACCCCGCATGATCAGCTTCTGAGAGATGCCGCAACCCCGCCAAGACTCTACACCTTCCTCCCTCTCCTCTCGCTCCACCCGAACCTCCTGGCCAACAGCAGAGAAGCTGGGAATCTGTAGCTCAAAGACAAGCTCCTCAACCCCATCACGACAGCTTCACTCTCAACCCCATCACGACAACTTCACTCTCAACCCCATCACGACAGATTCACTCTCAACCCCATCACGACAACTTCACTCTCAACACCATCACGACAACTTCACTCTCAACCCCATCACGACAGATTCACTCTCAACCCCATCACGACAGATTCACTCTCAACCCCATCACGACAGATTCACTCTCAACCCCATCACGACAACTTCACTCTCAACCCCATCACGACAACTTCACTCTCAACCCCATCACGACAACTTCACTCTCAACCCCATCACGACAGATTCACTCTCAACCCCATCACGACAGATTCACTCTCAACCCCATCACGACAGATTCACTCTCAACCCCATCACGACAACTTCACTCTCAACCCCATCATGACAACTTCACTCTCAACCCCATCACGACAACTTCACTCTCAACACCATCACGACAACTTCACTCTCAACCCCATCACGACAGCTTCACTCTCAACCCCATCACGACAGCTTCACTCTCAACCCCATCACGACAGCTTCACTCTCAATCCCATCACGACAGCTTCACTCTCAACCCCATCACGACAACTTCACTCTCAACCCCATCACGACAACTTCACTCTCAACCCCATCACGACAACTTCACTCTCAACCCCATCACGACAGCTTCACTCTCAACCCCATCACGACAGCTTCACTCTCAACCCCATCACGACAACTTCACTCTCAACCCCATCACGACAACTTCACTCTAAACCCCATCACGACAACTTCACTCTAAACCCCATCACGACAACTTCACTCTAAACCCCATCACGACAACTTCACTCTCAACCCCATCACGACAACTTCACTCTCAACCCCATCACGACAACTTCACTCTCAACCCCATCACGACAACTTCACTCTCAACCCCATCACGACAGATTCACTCTCAACCCCATCACGACAACTTCACTCTCAACCCCATCACGACAACTTCACTCTCAACCCCATCACGACAACTTCACTCTCAACCCCATCACGACAACTTCACTCTCAACCCCATCACGACAGATTCACTCCCACCATCACCTGCCATCCTGGAAGAAGACACCCCATTTCCACACGGTGAGTTGCACAGATCTTCTACAGTGATGGCGTTGGCAGTGTGTTTTTTAGCTTGCCCACAGCATGCCTGTATTCTCTCCAAGTGCTCATCAGAAGCACAACAAACAGGAAGTACACTGTCAGACACTGTACCGTGTCCAACCTGCAGAATGTAAGGTGTGAGTCACAGCTATTGGAGATAGCACACCGTGTTACTAAGTTAGCTCTCCTCAATATTAGACCAGTCACAAATCTCATTTCATTGATGCTTTTAACACCCTCTGCGCAGGAGTTTATACTTGAACTGAAACACGGTTAAGTGAGCGTAATGCCACGACCATATGAATCGAGTCGGCGCCACTAAACTTCAACTTCGTGGATGTCTCTCACGCCAGCATCACAGCTGGAGTTGTGGCTCTGCTCCTTAAACGTTCCTGCGCTTGCTTGACATGCTTGGAGCATCTCTGCATAGTTCCAACAATGATGCCAAAATATTAACAGTAATGATCTACAGGACTCTAAGCAATGCAGATTTGTGCTTTGTGCTAGTAATGTGAACATCCAATGACATCCCAGTGCCAATCCCAGTGTCCATCCCAGTGACATCCCAGTGTCCATCCCAGTGCCCATCCCAGTGACATCCCAGTGTCCATCCCAGTGCCAATCCCAGTGCCAATCCCAGTGTCCATCCCAGTGTCCATCCCAGTGCCCATCCCAGTGCCCATCCCAGTGACATCCCAGTGTCCATCCCAGTGTCCATCCCAGTGCCCATCCCAGTGTCCATCCCAGTGCCCATCCCAGTGTCCATCCCAGTGTCCATCCCAGTGTCCATCCCAGTGCCAATCCCAGTGCCAATCCCAGGGCCAGCTATGCCAAGCTGTGCTGTGCTCGACTCTTTTGGTCTGTCTCAGCAGGCGGCTGGCACCCACAGTCATGGTCGCACTCCGAATTTGTTTATCTCATCATATCAGCCATCTTACGGACAAAGATGGTCAGATCATCACTGTGAGTTTGTTGATATGTGAGCCGTGCTACAACTCTGTTTGGACTGTTCGTGAGAGACGTGTGCATGGCACCACACATCTGGGTCCGTTCATGCTCTGCTGGTGATTCAGCTCAAACTTTGTGAGTGTTATGGATGAGATTAATTTAAAGCAAGAACCATTTCATGCCACCAGGAACCAAAACAGAGAAAAGCTACCACAGTTCAAATAATGCAACAGAGAGAATGTGGCATGGCTGGCTGCAGCTGGCGTTCTCTGTGAAAACGTATTAACAGAGAAATCTTCAAAGATGAACCGCATGATTACATTAGAAAAGCATACAAAGCAAGACAATGCCCTTTCACCAATAACATTAACAACAGCAAAATACTCTTTGTATTGACAAACAGGAAATACGCTAACACAACTAACATTTTAACAATGACACAGTGCTTCACTTCAGACGATCTCAAACATAAACACACAGCTAATACAGGTCTGCTCACAGTAAAGAGCACAAAGATACGTGCTCTTCATCTCATACACTCATTTTCTCCTAAAAGAAACTGCCTCTCCATGAACTATGTCTTGGGAAGAGACACTGGTATGAAAATATTAGAACTGGTGGCTTCGCTGACTTCAAAGAGCATAACGGATATGTTCATCCCTTTAGCCCATGAAAAATACAGAGAGAAATGAGGTCAAACTGTATCTACGTCCGTCTTCACATCAGCAGCACTTACACTGAGTAAACAGGGTGAAGATCATGGTCTATTACATAAAAACAAATGTTCATGACCCTGACGGATTACCAGGAACAGGACGCATTCAGTGGCCACAGGAGAGCAATGCTTAGATCCCAGGGTGTAATGCACAAATTACATTAGGCTGGATCCAGACGCGCATGCTTACATTTAGACTAAAAGATAAAAGGGTCATGACGGACCTGCTTTCTGCGTTTTCCCGGTTTGAGGCTTTAGGACGCCCAGGGACTAGAGACTGTTGGAATAGCAAAGGTCTTGGCGTGTATTTCATGAAGCAGAATCACTTAGCTAAGAACAGTAAGACAAAAGTGACCTCGGATTAACAGTAAGAACATTTGAGGACATTTCTTAAGAATTTAGTAAATCACCTCCGTGGCCAGATCCACTTCGTACTGTTTAGATTAGATAAATATAAGGCATGTATCATTCATGTGAATACAAATCCAGTTTTTGTGCTGTGTAAACCACATACGTATAATCTGGGACCCTGTCTACGTTAGGCTGTGCACACCAGGACACGTGCGTCTTCTCCTCACTATCGGTCCATGTAAGACACGTTGCCTTGGCCATATAGGTTTTCGTTGCCTGATTCATGCTCTCAGAGGGTGTGGTCTGAGGCTCTGGACAGACTGTTTTGATGCAAATCTGGATTTTGTTCCAGAGCTGGACATAATCCCAGATCACTGACGTCAGAGGGATCTTGGAATGAGGCACTTCACTCTGTGCCTCTCTGAGAGACACATACACAGGCAAGAACATCGCAGAGATACTGTAATATGTCAGAGTTTCATTTACACGGTGAGACAGAGCACAAGGGAGAGAGAGGACACTGCATAACAGAGCTCTTCAGGTCACACAGACCACACATGAGCGCAAAGGCTGAGAAAATATCAGCTTATTATAAACAATGTGTAGCGCTCTACTGCCGTTGTTGCAATGTCACGAGTGGGCTCTGCTGCCATCTACAGGTCAATCACAGTACTTGTCCTTACATGACACCTGCAGCACTTATCTGAACTTTCCTTCTAGCAGCTGCAGCAGGTGTCAACATCATCCTTTAATACTAGTGCAGCCCAGGTTCATGTTCCACTCTCACGCCTGCACGTGGACCGGTCCAGCCTCTGCGCTGAGCTAGCCATGGACCAATCAGGTGGCAGCACATTGTGCTGACCTAGCCATGGACCAATCAGGTGGCAGCACATTGTGCTGACCTAGCCATGGACCAATCAGGTGGCAGCACATTGTGCTGACCTAGCCATAGACCAATCAGGAGGCAGCACACTGCTTACACTGGCTGAATCCCAGTACTGACTGGAATGGAATCAGGGCACCATGTGAAAACTGGCACATTTTATAATTTTATTGATTTCTTTCCAGACAAAACTGAAATGCGTTCAGTGCCATAACTAAAATATTTAGGGGCTCACACACCAAAATGGAAACAGCAACAACAAAAAAAACAAGACAAGACAAAAAACAGCACTCAAATCATCACTCAAACCATCACTCAAACCAGTGATTTCACATCTCACTGGGCTCTGAACACACTGGACATGTTTCATGATAATTCTTCTCTTTTCTTGTCAAGTGATAAAAATAAACATGTATAATAGTACAATTATATACAGCAGCATTATCACCAAAAAGGGCCTTTGGACACAATTAATTCAGCGTTTGCTGTCCTGAGCACGCAGGCTCTGACAAGCCCAGGAAGAGAGTGTGTGAGGCGACAGTGCAGCTCCAGACTCCTTCCAGAAATAACACACAGGCTGGAAACCCACTGACAGCCGGACAAAATGGCATTCCAGTTAATAATCCCAGAAAAACCCCACACATGGATATGACTCAAGCTGCCAGACCACGTCAGAAAACCAGTCTACAGAGCAGATACTTGACCTTTCACACCCTCTCTCTCTCTCTCCCTCTCTCTCCCTCTCTCTCCCTCTCCATCTCTCCTTCACTTTTTCATTTGAGAAGGATATGAGAGTGTTGAGTAAAGAAAAATCGATGTTGGACACCTGGAGTCTGAGGAAGGAAAGAGTACAGAAGAGATCAATCACAGCATGGAATATACAGACCTGGAATATGAGAGAAACACACCACGGGAAAGAGGTGGAAAAAAGACCGAGTGAGAGTAAAAGAGTGAGAGAGTAAGACAGAGTGAGAGTAAAACAGAGTGAGAGAGTAAGACAGAGTGAGAGAGTAAGACAGCATCAGAGAGTAAGACAGAGTCAGAGAAAGTGAAAAACAGCTCAACTTTTAAACAATACTGTACTATTCATTGGCAATACTGCATGTGAAATACTTAACCAACAAAGTTTTGAACTGAATTAAGAAAGCAAAAAAAGAAAGGGTTTGTGTGTGTGTGTGTGTGTGTGTGTGTGTGTGTGTGTGTGTGTGTGTGCGTGTGTGCGTGCGTGCGTGCGTGCGTGCGTGCGTGCGTGCGTGCGTGCGTGCGTGCGTGTGTGTGCGTGTGTCAATCAGGACTCCTGGTTGGCTCATAGTTGGTGGCTGTAAGAGTGAGATGGGGCCAGTGTGTCAGCTAATCTGATGAGGGTTACAGGTACAATAAACTGAGGTATTCCAGGCCAGGCTAGCAGGGAGAAGAGGTTAATCCCACCTTTACATGTCCTACCTGTCTCACCGTACAGACCTGCCTACGACCCCCAACACCACTCGCTCAACACACTCATGACCCTGTGTGTATAAGACAACCGTACGTGTGTCCCTCTGTAGACCTGCTCTCAGTACCAACCCTAGCGGGGCTTAAAGCCTGCAGCTTGGAGAGCCCAGATTCAGATCTCTCCCAAAGTCGCCTTCAGCAAAGGTATTTCCATCTACCGCTACTGCCACTGCATAGGTGTGTGTGTGTGTGTCTGTGTGTGTGTGTGTGTGTGTGTGTGTGTGTGTGCCAAGGAGGTGCTGAGATGGGCTATAAAGCTATACCTATATGGTTACTAACATTAAACTCCAATCCAACTCCAAGACTGCACGAGATGCAGGTAATAGAGATACAACCAATACTTACACAGGTGTGTGTGTGTATGTGTGTGTGTGTGTGTGTGTGTGTGTGTGTGTGTGTGTGTGTGTGTGTGTGTGTTGTGTGTATTACCACATGAAGTTGGCAGGAAGTTTGAAAGCCTACAGTATAATTTACATAATCAGAATGCACACCCAGGAGAAGAGACAGGCGTGTGGCTTAGAAGGACACTTCACTCTGTAGCCACACCGTTCACTTTACACTCCGTTCACCATTAGATGAGATCACACTGTTCACTCTATGCTCCATTCACTATTAGATGAAATTACACTGTTCACTCTATGCTCTGTTCACCATTAGATGAGATTACACTGTTCACTCTATGCTCCATTCACTATTAGATGAAATTACACTGTTCACTCTATGCTCTGTTCACCATTAGATGAGATTACACTGTTCACTCTATGCTCCATTCACTATTAGATGAAATTACACTGTTCACTCTATGCTCTGTTCACCATTAGATGAGATTACACTGTTCACTCTATGCTCCATTCACTATTAGATGAAATTACACTGTTCACTCTATGCTTTGTTCACCATTAGATGAGATCACACTGTTCACTCTATGCTCCATTCACTATTAGATGAGATCACACTGTTCACTCTCTCCACACCGTTAGCCGCATTACCATCCTGGGCTTCAGCATTATAATAAGCGCTTGTCTGAGCTGGAACAGAGTCTGTCTGGTCTTTGTAATCCAGGCCAGAACAAAGGCCCATCAGTGGGGCTGGGTCAGCCCATTATCCGCTCATTCACAACCCTCCTGTGTGCCATAAGCACATAAGGACGTAACAGATCAGAAGACCACACAAATCATTCAAACCAAACACCATTCAAACCGAACACCATTCAAACCAAACACCATTCAAACCGAACACCATTCAAACCGAACACCATTCCAACTGAGCACCATTCAAGCTGAGCACCATTCAAGCTGAGCTCACTTATCACTCACACTATGACCAGAGGAAAGCAAAAGCCCCTGGGCACTGCTCTCCAAAGTCTTCACGTGTAGTGAGGTGGGTGGTCATCTCACACAGACTCTGGCACATTGTTTAGCCATTTCAGCAGCGGCCAGTACTCTGGGAATAACCGCTGTTTAACACTGGGAGCAAATAGGATCTAACAGACCTTAACTGACCCGCACGTCTGAAAACCAAAATGCAAAAAAAAAACAAAAAAGAAAACCAGTGCAAAAGCACCAGGAGTCATTTTTGGAAAGATTTACCAACACAGTTAAAGCCAAAACTACAGGGACTACGTTTTAGCGATTAGTGATCTAAATCCCAAATGCCCTCCAAAACGGTGCATAAACTGAAATTTAAAAGTGTGCAATGTCGATCATGAGCATTTGTTGCTATGGATACACTGGAGCACGAAAGGACAACATGTGCAAAAGTGCAGGATGAGCTTCAGGTGACCTCAGATGACCAAGGGTGACCTCAAACGATTGTACAACAGTACTAATCATGTCCCTGTAGTGACAGTGAAAATGGATCAGGGTGGACAGAGAGTGACGGAGTCACCCGACACTAAACACGCCCATCTGAAATATGAGAGTTCTTATGTCTACAGGAAATACCCCACATAAGGCAAAACTCCATTCTCATGGAGAAAAAGAAAAAATTGTACTTCCTGCTAAATGAAATTGTATGACTTTGTCCACAGAGTTCTGTAAACCACTATGTATTTACGACACAGGGTTCTGTAGGGTACCGTGTATTTATCACAGAGTTCTGTAAACCACTATGTATTTACGACACAGGGTTCTGTAGGGTACCGTGTATTTATCACAGAGTTCTGTAAACCACTATGTATTTACGACACAGGGTTCTGTAGGGTACCGTGTATTTATCACAGAGTTCTGTAAACCACTATGTATTTACGACACAGGGTTCTGTAGGGTACCGTGTATTTATCACAGAGTTCTGTAAACCACTATGTATTTACGACACAGGGTTCTGTAGGGTACCGTGTATTTATCACAGAGTTCTGTAAACCACTATGTATTTACGACACAGGGTTCTGTAGGGTACCGTGTATTTATCACAGAGTTCTGTAAACCACTATGTATTTACGACACAGGGTTCTGTAGGGTACCGTGTATTTATCACAGAGTTCTGTAAACCACTATGTATTTACGACACAGGGTTCTGTAGGGTACCGTGTATTTATCACAGAGTTCTGTAAACCACTATGTATTTACGACACAGGGTTCTGTAGGGTACCGTGTATTTATCACAGAGTTCTGTAAACCACTATGTATTTACGACACAGGGTTCTGTAGGGTACCGTGTATTTATCACAGAGTTCTGTAAACCACTATGTATTTACGACACAGGGTTCTGTAGGGTACCGTGTATTTATCACAGAGTTCTGTAAACCACTATGTATTTACGACACAGGGTTCTGTAGGGTACCGTGTATTTATCACAGAGTTCTGTAGATTCGCCCTGGGGGAATAAGGTCAAATGATCACCTTTAAACACCTTTCAGCTCAATAAGGTCTCAATCACACTGAGCATGCAAAGTTTTTACATTCACCACAGGCCTAGGCCAGTGCAGAAGATAGACAGAAAAAAGAGAAGAAAAAGCAAACAGAATAAAGAATAAATAAAGAAAAGCTGGCAGCAAGTTTCAAAGAACAGCAGCTCCACCCATACTGGTCTCCATCTCTTCCTCCACTAATAGCGTCAAGGAAGTCACACAAATTTTCCACAATACATAAACTAAAATAAGGTGTGATGGGTTTTCCAGCAGCTGGCTGAAGGAACATCTCAACCATCTCCAAGTCTCTGCACCATCTCGCTAGAGAATCGCAAGATCCATAATACAATGATGTGACCAAGACATCAGATGAGCAGCTACTTAAAACACTTTAGCTGAATCGCGGATTGAAGGCTGTGCAGAAATTACATCTCCCCAAGCAAAGATGGAAAATGCGTGGAAAATTCATTTTCCTCTCTAAAGCATCTTTTCCAGAGACATTTTCCAAAGCTTAGCATTAAATGGAGTCATTTGTGGCCAGTGATCTTTGCCATGGAAACAAACTTCCAATTCCATGACGTCTCAGTTATTAAATAAAAGAACAATGACTGTTAAATTAAAACATGATGTGAAATCACAAGTATCTTTACAGCGTGCACGTTAAAAACACTTAGTGATGTTGGCTAAATGCAGACAGCCTCCTTAAAAGAGATCAGAGCTTTTCTTTTCAAGCTTTCACACAGTTCTCCTGGCCGCCAGAGACACATTTAGTCTGCAGTCGTGTTGTTTATAGCTTAATACAGCACAAAGATCCAGGTCCTCTCTGTGTGAAGAGAGTGGTGTGAACATCTTGCCCATCCATGGGTATCAGCTCTGTCCAATCACAAGCCCTGTTCATCCTGGGTCAGGCAGGATCAGGGGGACTGGGATAGGGGCGTAATGAAGACTGGTACCTTCATTATCTCTGTGTGGATGTTATTATTGATCGATTCTCCATGGCGTAGTTAGACAAGGCAGACCAGCCTGTAGCTGATGTTGACATACATGGATAACGTGTTTCTCTTTGGGGAGGAAGGAAATATACTTGTGCTTTAATTCATGTGTTCAAACTCCATATGAAATCACATCATTTCAGAAAAGGGTCAAGTCGTCCAGTTCACCTCTAAGAATTACAAAGTCAGATTCCTAAAGCTAACAGTTATTCTGTTTTGACCCTTGGTTATCTAAGTGATGTCTATCCTGTCAGAGATCGAACGATCCTCTCATTTGCCCATGGCCTTTATCCGGCCCACAGGACAAAGCAGACACTCAAGCTGCCCTCATCCATAATGAATGGATCCAAACATCTAACCAGCAGGTGTGATCTGCTCCCCACAACCTACAGGATCCACACTAGAACAGGAACGCTTATTACTGATAAAGCAGCAGATGATGCACCTTGGGGTGTAATGATGAGGGGTGTGATGATGAGGGGTGTGATGATGAGGGGTGTGATGTTGAGGGGTGTGATGTTGAGGGGTGTGATGATGAGGGGTGTGATGATGAGGGGTGTGATGATGAGGGGTGTGATGATGAGGGGTGTGATGTTGAGGGGTGTGATGTTGAGGGGTGTGATGATGAGGGGTGTGATGTTGAGGGGTGTGATGATGAGGGGTGTGATGATGAGGGGTGTGATGATGAGGGGTGTGATGATGAGGGGTGTGATGATGAGGGGTGTGATGATGAGAGGTGTGATGATGAGGGGTGTGATGATGAGGGGTGTGATGATGAGGGGTGTGATGTTGAGGGGTGTGATGATGAGGGGTGTGATTCTATTGCTATCTTCATGCGTAGACTGAAGACTCACCTGTTTGTTGAGTTCTTACCAGAACACTAACTCAGCTGATACCACTTGCAGTGTTCTTAAATTGTATGTCTGTCTATGGTTATTTGTGCTTCTTGGCAAATGCCTAACTTGCAAAACACTAGGTAATGATACTGACTCCTGTAGTTTAGTAGTAGTCTGACTCAATGGTATCTTGAATTCTGGCCTATCTGTACTATTTCCTAGGATGTATTCTGTGATCAGAAGCAAAGCACTTTGTAAGTCGCTCTGGATAAGAGCGTCTGCTAAATGCCGTAAATGTAAATGTGATGATGAGGGGTGTGATGATGAGGGGTGTGATGATGAGGGGTGTGATGATGAGGGGTGTGATTCTATTGCTATCTTCAAGCGTAGACTGAAGACTCACCTGTTTGTTGAGTTCTTACCAGAACACTAACTCAGCTGATACCACTTGCAGTGTTCTTAAATTGTATGTCTGTCTATGGTTATTTGTGCTTCTTGGCAAATGCCT
The DNA here is from genome assembly GCF_052324685.1 of Brachyhypopomus gauderio. Taxonomy (NCBI): domain Eukaryota; kingdom Metazoa; phylum Chordata; class Actinopteri; order Gymnotiformes; family Hypopomidae; genus Brachyhypopomus; species Brachyhypopomus gauderio. The sequence goes on from NC_135218.1 coordinate 26,614,274, forward strand.
AACTCGCAAAACACTAGGTAATGATACTGACTCCTGTAGTTTAGTAGTAGTCTGACTCAATGGTATCTTGAATTCTGGCCTATCTGTACTATTTCCTAGGATGTATTCTGTGATCAGAAGCAAAGCACTTTGTAAGTCGCTCTGGATAAGAGCGTCTGCTAAATGCCGTAAATGTAAATGTGATGATGAGGGGTGTGATGATGAGGGGTGTGATGATGAGGGGTGTGATGATGAGGGGTGTGATGTTGAGGGGTTTGATGTTGAAGGGTGTGATGATGAGGGGTGTGATGATGAGGGGGGTGATGATGAGGGGTGTGTGATGATGAGGGGTGTGTGATGATGAGGGGTGTGATGTTGAGGGGTGTGATGTTGAGGGGTGTGATGTTGAGGGGTGTGATGTTGAAGGGTGTGATATTGAGGGGTGTGATGATGAGGGGGGTGTGATGATGAGGTGTGTGATGATGAGGGGTGTGATGTTGAGGGGTGTGATGTTGAGGGGTGTGATGTTGAGGGGTGTGATGTTGAGGGGTGTGATGTTGAGGGGTGTGATGTTGAGGGGTGTGATGTTGAGGGGTGTGATGATGAGGGGTGTGATGATGAGGGGTGTGATGATGAGGGGTGTGATGATGAGGGGTGTGATTTTGACGGGTGGTTCTATAACACATGGTTTCTAATCACTGCATCCAGTGATTAAAGTACGAGTAGAATTTTAATGAACTGAAATAGAAATGTAAATTGACTTTCTGCGTGTGTAATATTCATACAATATTGTACTGATTGTAATCGTTACATTATCGTTACATTATATTGTATTCACGAAAAATGAAATCGCTGCCTTACAAATTAAAATGGTATCTTACTATTATAATATTATAATATTCAATTACATTAGGGCTAATGTGCTCTAAGCAGACCATTACTACACTGATGAAGTAATATTATCACACACTTTACATCATTGCAAACAGAGGACTAGGGTCTATGGGGGTGTACAAATGTGATTAGCGAAGTATGTTATTTTAAGCAAAAAAAAAAGTGAATACTACATATTGAAACTATTTTACTGTTTTTTGTTGCAAAGATCTATCAAAAAATAACAAAGAGGTCGCAAAACATATTTACTGGAAATCGCTTCTTGCATCAGGCTATAAAACATGTTTATATGAATAGTACATATATATAACATGTTTGCATGACTAGCACATGTATAATACATGTATAAAACATTTATGCTATGCATAGTTCCTCCATACAGTATCAAATAAAGTCAGTTGCAGTTCTGAGTAGTTTTTTAAATATATAGTTTAACTCTATTAACCTAAATAACTGCTCTAGCATTCTTAACATTTCAGGCGGTCAACAAGGCCCTTCTGAAGCTTCAGATGTCCAGTGGTATGTGTATATAAACATTTTTATCCCTCTGCCTGGTGTACGAAGCACTACTGGGAAGGTAACTGATAGCAGTGCGAGGGTCTGATTCACACACACTCAAGTCTCTGGACATGCTAGTATGTATGTGAGTATGCTGTGCAAGGCTACACTAGCAGAAATCATGTTATGTTATAATCAAGTCGTTCATTAGAGGTCTGATTTACACGGTTCACCCCTCTGCAGTCATGGTGAGGCTAATCCAGTAGGAATGTCTGTGTTGCTGGGATCCACGTATGAGAGCTGGAGGTCCAGGCGAATCCAGCCAAATGCAGCCTGGTCAAGCTCACACACAGTGTACGTTACTACAAACTGAATGTGCAGTAACGTCTGTTGTGCTGTTGTCACGCTGCCCCTGACTGGTGGAGTTATTCTACAGTCGTGTGGGTGCAACCGTGAGTCGGACTCTGATTCACACACTCTCACTCACAAATTCTGATGCACACACACACACACACACGCACACACACACTGCACAAATCTATCTGACCCACAAGCAGTCTGTGCCACTTTCAAAGGCCCATTTACAGTCCAATCTGAACAAGTGACCTTCTCAACAGTCCACTGCGCTGAGCAGCTCCAGCAGAGAACACACACCACATTAATGCCAGTGTGAGTAAACCTGTCATGACAAGTTGAGCCCATTTGCACATTTTTCTGTTCGTTGATTAAATTCTAGCTATCGAAAGCTTCAGATCTAGATCGCTAAGCCAAATTGAAAGTACATCGAAAGGGAATGTTCGAAGTCTAATCCACAGCCCGCGGGTAACTATGGCAACATCAGTTAGACACTCTGACACTAATGCACTCAGATCTATTACTAACTGAACATTGAACTGATTAAAAGTCCCACAGATCTCAGGTCAGCCGCACCACTGAAAATCTGCTTCTCAGCCAGTGGAAACAGGGAAATGTGATCTTCACAATAATCACACATCAGATAGAGATACTGCACTAAGACACAGGTAGATATCGATATGAAAAGCAGGGTCTGATCAGCAGGGTCTGATCAGCAGAGTCTGATCAACAGGACTGATACCTCTTCCTCTTATCAAGCAGTTCTTTGACCTCCATCTTTATATAACTACATTAGATATTAAACTATGCTAAAACCACACCTAATCCAGAGAAGTATATTCTATAATAATTATTCTAATGAGATAGATTAGAATAAATAACTGATAGAACTGCTTCACCAGAGGGTGACTGAGGTGGCCAAATACCATTTTCATTTGCACCTGATGCACACACACAGGCAAAAAGACTGTAGATGTGTTAAGTACAACAAGACTAGACGAAGTGGGACTAGTTCAAAAGACATATGTTATATATATTAAAAGTTATAATAAAAATACCCTAGGTGCATAAAAGTAATTCTGTCAGATAAACAATAACACTAAAAGGACAGTACCACCACATATTACAATCAGGTTAATAAACTTTTAGCGGCGAGAGTGAACGACACCAACCCCAGTGTGAGTAACTGGTGTAACAGGAGGAGTCGGTGTAACGGTGGCGATTCCTGTGCCGTGTTTTCCTACCGTGGCTGCAGGTGTCAGCGTCGCGCCAGCATTTTATTTAGTAACGACACCAGATATTGGGCGGAGTTCGACTTTGATTCGGGTATTAATCACTTAGCAGGATGTAAAGTTGTGATTCAGTACAAAATAAATGTGAGTAACGGACTTTGAGACTTAACAGACGTCCACGCTCCATTTATGGCGTCTGTTTGACGGTCGTTGGAGCCGGTTGGGTTGTGTAACATTTCAGTGTTTGGGTAACGTACGTGCGCAAAAGTGGCAGGAATCACACCAGAGCAGACATTTTGGTTATAGAGTTAGTTTCCGACGAATGCAGACATGGAAAATGGTCTTACCACAAGCACCGAGTTCCTGACCACCTCGGAGACGCTCTGGCGCAACTCGGCGGCCGTGCCCGGTTTGGCCAGCGCGCGCGTGAACTTCCTCGTGTCCGGCTGGCTGCTTGAAGTCATCGCTGCGCTCGCGACCCCCCTTTGCAGTCTACGCCACACTTCACTTCTCAGTCCAGAGTTGCAGTGTTTGTTTCCGCTGCTGGGAAGCGCAGTAAATGGTGCATAAACGGTTTAGATGCTGTATAACCGAGCCGTTCCCGTTAGTCTGCTGTACCGCTGTCGGTTCAGGTCCCCGCTGAGTGTGTTTTCTCCGTGCCAGCCTCCGCCGCGCCGAGCGCAGACTGCGTGGAGCGGCTCGAATAGTTACGCCTTCTCAATGTGCACATCTCTAATCTCGCTGTTCGGCTCCCTGAGACACGGAGAGATTCACAGCTCACAGTCTGAGCTTCGCACCAGCTGTTTGGTTCAGGATATTTAAACTATCTACTTTGTTTACGCTTTGGGAGCGCTAAAATAAGATTCATGTTTTGTGCAATGAGACTAAATTAAGACTGACAGTAGCCGGTCTGTTCTTGGACATTCAAAACAGGATACGTCAGTACTTACTGAGATTAAAAATCCCTGCAAGCGACGTTGAAAAGTTAACCTGAGCCAGTTATTCTGTGGCCTGCTGTGTCACGCGACTAGACGTCCTGCACGTGCCGCAGGTTACAACGTTGCACGTCACGTGAGTAAACAAGCTCTTCCACTCGGCGCGTGAAAGGGATCCAGTGGCAAAGCGTTCTTTATTAAAATGCAGCGTTAACATAACATTACAGTTTTGCAACCTCATACAAATCACATATTTCCAAGAGTACAACAGAGCAGTCCCGTGGTCTGCTACGAGGGCCGCAGGAACGCCCGGGCATAACAACACTACACGTAAAGAGCTGCTCCATATACAAAAACCCACCGACGTTTTGAAACACACAGAAGTAGTGGGACTCGCCCCATCAAAGTTAGACTTGTGCTCTTGAAAATACTTGTAATACATGCAACAGTCAGCCAGGCCAGGAACAGCGTTCGTTGTGGGAACCATGGCAGCTTGAGAAAATTGTCTAATTTAGCTGTTTTACTTTTCAAAGCATTACTGGATAACTTGATCTTGGAGCTGTGTGGAGTGCAAATCTAGTGGACAAAGATAAACAACCTCTTGTTTCTCTAAACAGCGTTGTGTGCCTCTAAACAGCGTCTTGTGCTTCAGACTGTTCAAAGCGTTCTGTGTGGCTTGACCTCTAACCGTGACCTCTAACCTTTAGCCTGTCCAGTTTTGTTTCTCCAGAACAGACAAATTCACTGTGCAACAATGTGTCCAGTGCATGCCTACGTGGAAACAAACACACATACAGAACGAACATGTTCACACACAGACACTAGTACATTACTGCAAAGACACAAGAACACAGATCTCTCTCTCTCTCTTCCTCTCACACACACCAACCATCCATGCAGGTCCCTGTTGAGCGATTAAATAAATCATGATGATTTAGAGGACTGAAAGATGTAGAGGACTGAATTCAGTGCTAGTTTGTGTCTCCATACCAGGCCAGAAGAGAGTGAGGTGTGGTTGCTGGGTTTGGTATTCACTTTGGATCCTGCTGTATCTCCTCAACATCTCCCCAACATCTCCCCAACATCTCCCCATTGTCTCACGTGCAGTTACAGTATGTCTCGTCACCACAGTCGTCTCACCAGAGAAAACCGCTGGCTCGCTCTGATCTTCTGCCCACTGACTTCAATTATGCCCACCAGAACAAGGAGATTGTCATCCATGATTTCACACACGCACACACACACACACACACGCACGCACGCACACACACACACACATACGGCCTTCCCATTCTCCAGCTTGATGCAGGGCATGATATGAGTGCTGGTTCCTGGATGTTCAGACGTGATGAGATGTCACAGAGAGCTCGAGCACCTGAGGTGGTGTTAAGACGCCAGCGTTGCTCATTCATAACTCTTATCACGATGTGCTCTTCCTTACTGATTACAATATTTATAAAATATTATAAAGAAGATTTGTACTTTGATTAAACTTTTTCCCCTGTTTGGAGATCATAATTATATTATGGTCAAAAGAGAAATAATATTTGACTATTCCTACATTTAAAAGTGCAACACGTAAAATAGCCATAAAGATTTGAACATACAAACAAATACAAGACAAAGGAGTCAGACCCAACAGCAACAGGAGACCAAAGGCCTTCTCTCCAGCTGACTGAGACTTCTATTCCACCTCCACACTCAGCAGACTGGGACTTGTAGTCCACCTCCAGTCAGCAGACTGGGATTTGTAGTCCACCTCCACAGTCAGTTGAATAAGGTTTGTGGTTTATGAGGAAGAATGTCCAGACAGTTGTATCCTGAAAGCCCGGTGTGCTGGTCTAAATGCTGACCAATGAAAGATAAGTGTGCTTTTGACAACATAGGGTCACAACTCAGAAGGTGCAGTCGCTGGGGTCAGAGGTGAAGCCAGAGGTCATGCCCCCTCGTCCACGCAGGTATACGGCGGAGGCTGATTTGGGTCTACTGGGGTCGGGCTGTCCTAGTCTCCCTGGGCAGGTGTTATTGTTCACTTCACCGTCGAGAGGGTCCGTGATGACCCAGGTCGCTGGCCGCAACTTCTTGAGGGCGTAGGGCGTCTTCACACGCTTGCGGATGCGGTCGGCTGATGCCTCCTTGGCGTCTCCGTCTGAGCGTCCACCTGGGGGAGAGAGGGGACAGGTGCCCAGGGGGACGTGACTCCTCAACTTTAACAAAAGAAGAAGGTCCTCAGACACGTGTGTCCACTGAAATCAGGGACCAAAATGAAGAGGCTCGTGAAAGCCTATGAGACATGAGACAGTGACATGAGACAGTAACGGTTTAAAATACATATGTAGGACAGCTGTGTTCTATTACACTTTCAAAATGTAGTGAAAACCATTTCAAAAAGTGACTCTAGTGTCAATTACACCTCTCTGTGTGTGTGTGTGTGTGTGTGTGTGTGTGTGTGTGTGTGTGTGTGTGTGTGTGTGTGTATGTATGGAGGTGTGCTTTACTATTAGACCAAGATCAGCACAGCCAGACAGAACTGAATATTCAATATTCTTGTGATATTTCTATCATTACGTATATATTACAAAGAAACCTGAAACACAGACAATAAAGAGGAGTTCAAGGAATACGTCATTGGATATGGCGGAAACATTTTCAACAGTACAATACATCTCAGTGGGTAGGACAGATATAAACAGGAAGACTAATTCCTTTAATCATAGACCAGAAACTCCAGTCAGCCTTTAAAGGATTGTTCTCTCACATGAATGCTATCTTCAGCATCATTAATCACACTGACGATGAGATGAACGGACATGTTCTGACACGTTTAAACCACTAGGGGGCACACGTGCAGACGCTCAGCATGGTGAACACACCATGGAAGCGCTGTGTCATGACATAAGTGTCTGGGCATCTGCGTACAAGTGGGAAAGAAGGATTTCACAATGTGTGTGTGTGTGTGTGTGTGTGTGTGTGTGTGTGTGTGTGTGTGTGTGTGTGTGTGTGTGTGTGTGTGTGTCTAATTATAACAATAATGTGACAATGTCTGGTGGCATCCCAGTTTTGTGTGTATATCTTTTGTGTATTTGTAAGTGTCTTTTGTGTATTTGTAAGTGTCTTTTGTGTATTTGTAAGTGTGTGTGTGTCTTACGTAAGTGCCTCGTGTATCTCCACACCACTTCACACCATCCGTCAGTGCTTGGACTTACCCCTAGAGGGCAGCGTGGTGATGGACAGGTCCAGTGAGTTTGGTCTCTCGGGTCTGCGACCACGGTTCTGTCTGAGCAGGGCCTCTCCTTGGGTCAGGGGCGCAGGCTGTGCCGTGGCCCCTACCTGGTTCTGGGCCTCCGCCCGGGGGCCCGCCAGAGCTGGAGCGGGGCAGGGAGGGGGGCCAGGAGGAGGCTCCACTCCCGAGGAGGAGAGGGCGTCTCCGGAAGGGGCGGGGCTTTCACTGCCCTCCCCCCCCGCCTCTTGGTTCCCGCCGTCGCCCTCGCCCTCCGCGGCGTTGTTGTTGCTGTTGTTGATGTTGGCGTTGTCCGGCTGCGTGTCTCTGTGGAGCAGGGGTTCCTGCTCGTCTGGGCTGGTGGTCAGGAGGCCGAAGGTCATGTCATCCGCACCGCTCGCCCCCCCTTGTGGCACACGGCTCGCCCCCGCGGCGATGGAGGCACCTGTATTGTTAGTGAGCGTAACTGGGCGGGGCTCGGACGCCGGGGCCTTCGCTCTGACCACGCCCACCTCGGCTTTCTTCAGGTTGCTCTTGCCGAGCTTTCCGAACTTCAGCCTCAGAGACGAAGAGGAGGAAGAGGAGGCCGACTTCCCGGCGGGCTTGGCGTGGAGGCTCAGGCTGCTGGGCCGTTTCGGCACGTTCTGCTGCTTGGGTAGGACGGCG
>NC_135218.1:26634551-26658131 GCF_052324685.1 Brachyhypopomus gauderio
TTGTAACGCGTACTTTGAGCTGTGCTACAACCTGCTTTGGTACACTGTGTTCTTCAAGGCAAAAAGCACCTGAAGAAACTGTGATTTCCAGCAGCAGAGCGAAAGTACCACGGGCTGAAAGTTTCTTAACCCTTTAATGAAAGAACACACTGTAAACACTACGTAAGGACTTCGTTTTTACCCCAAACCAGGCTGCCGCCCTCTCCTTTAAGCGTCAAGGGTTGGGGTATAGTGGCTGTGCTCAGGGCTGCTTCCTTTTGAAATGAAAAATGAAATGTGCCATATTTTGTCAATTGTGATTTTTACACCCCAATCGAAATTTGTCCTCCACTTTTAACCCATCTGTGCAGTTAGAACACACACACACACGCACACTAGTGATTACTAGGGGGCTGTGGATCACACGTGCCCAGAGCGGTGGGCAGCCCGAGCCCGGCGAGCAGGGCACCTCAGTCATGGCCGGTCTGGGAATCGAACCCACGACCCTCCGGTCACAAGACCAGTTCACTACCACCAGGCCATGACTGCCTCGCCAGGCCATGACTGCCTTGTTTGTACATCAGCTTTGAGAGGGACGTGTGGCTCTGGTTCACACGGCCTCTGTAGGTTCTCCAAGCCGCCGTTCCTGTGTGGACCTCACTGCTCTACCTTACAGACACCGTCATCCTGGCTTGGGCAAGGTCACTTCCTGCAGCCTATTTCTTTGTTTGAAGCATGCAGTCTTCATTTCTTATTTCAAGCACTTTTTAGCACTTGTAATTGTATGCATTTTGGGTCCCTGAACAGCACTATATTGTGCCTTATAATAATAATAATAATAATAATAATAATAATAATAATAATAATAATAATTTTCACACTAGCAAAGTAAAGTTCATTCTCAGTGGTCTTGCCAGAGTACATTTTTAGCTCTTTAAAAAAGATGAATTTGGAGGTAAAGGTCATGTGGCAACACACACACACACACATACACACTTACAGAGTGGCGGAGAGGTGGTGGGTTTAGGTGGAGGGAAGTCACACACACACACACACACACACACACACACACACACTTACAGCGTGGTGGAGAGGTGGTGGGTTTAGTGAAGTCCTCTGTGAAGTTGACGTTACACATGTCTCTGCTGCAGCAGCAGAAACGATAGCTGCCATTTTGGATTTGAGAAGGCGGGGTCGTCACCTGGCAATGGTCGTCATGGCACTCCTGCTGGTCTATCAGAAAAGTCCAGCAACCTGCATGACGAAGGAGTAGGTGATTCTGTTGATTCTGTTCCACACAACAGTTCAGCTCAGACAGGAGAAAGTATCTCCTGGCCACGTGACCTAGAGGACATCTGAGATTATCAGGGTCCTCTCCATCCACCAGCACTCCAGAAATGTTGGCAACCTTTCCAGAATTGAGAAGTTGATCTAGCATATTTGAGTAGTTGATCTAGTGTAGACAGGCCCGCTGACAGTCTTGCTAGGGCCCGGGACAAGAAAGTTTAATGTGCCCCCCCCCCCTCCCCCCGGCGCACGTCATTTGAAATTCGTCATTTGACAATCCTTCTGTTAGGTCATATAGTATATAATATAGCCACACATCAAAGCTGTTTCTGACAGCTGACTGGTTTATACTTTACGCGTCGCGAGCGGCGCGAGGGTTCGCGCGAAAATGACGTAATCGCAGTGGCACCACCCGTGTGCGAGGGCCTCGGGCGCTGTCCATGCGAGGTCGTGCACCTCTTGACTTTTGTAACTTCGCGCGCGACGCGCTTCAGCGGAATGAACAAAGTCATGTTTGCAGGGCTCATACACCTTTATAATGTGGAATTAAAGCACTTGTACTTCACTTTAAAGGTCCATTTCAATATTTTCCAGCACGTTAAACTTAATTAAGATAAATATTTATACATATACTCGAAATAATTCGCTTTTTATCACATTATTTAATGGTTGTTTATTTTCAAAACGCCCAATCTTAACGTCTTCACGAGAACTGTTCAGTCAGACAGCTATTTGTTGTGAAACGAAGTAGTTACAATTTCAAGCATTTTCAAGTACTTTAGCCTAAATTCCAGCACTTTTCAAACCTGGAACACAATGCAACATTAAAATTCGTCAGGTAAATGTTTTCCTTTCTTTTCTGCGCTCCAGATTTCTGTATTTACTTTAGCTATCCACCACTGTATTTCCCGCTGGCGCTGTTGTGCGGGTACCAGTCGGTTACGGTCGGTGCTGGATCAAACCATTTTCCAGTGGGATGCGGGGGTGTATGCACTTAATGGAAAACATGCAGATAGGTAAAAAAAACATATATATTTTAGCCATTGAGTTTATTTTGAGTACAGAATTTTATATTAATGAAAGATTTCAAGATTATTTAAAAATTATAGACTTTAAATAAAAAATAAATGGCTGGGCTCTTTGATGGGCCCCCCTGGCCCTGGGGCCCGGGACAACAGACCCGGTTGTCCCCCCCTGTCGACGGGGCTGAGTGTAGAGTAGATTATCTAACAATGTTGAGTAATTATCTAGCGTAGTTGAGTAGATGATCGAAAGTAGTTGAGTAGATGAACATAGTTGATCTAGTGTAGATCTAGTGTAGTTAAATAGTTAATCTAGTTTAGTTGAGTAATTTATCTAGTTTAGTTGAGTAGTTAATCTAGTGTAGTTGAGTACATGATCTAGTGTAGTTGAGTACATGATCTAGTGTAGTTGATCTAGTGTAGTTGAGTACATGATCTAGTGTAGTTGAGTACATGATCTAGTGTAGTTGATCTAGTGTAGTTGAGTACATGATCTAGTGTAGTTGAGTACATGATCTAGTGTAGTTGAGTAGTTGATCTAGTGTAGTTGAGCTGGTGTAGTTGATCTAGTGTAAATCGTGGATGTTTCATACCTTGTTTGACCAATCGCACCCCGTTTTGTTTTTTCTCCCACAATCCGTAGCACCGCCCACCCTGGCTGCAGCGAATGGTGGAGTTCTCCAGAAAGACACGCCCCTCTCCTCCTCCACCAATCCGCTCACCCATAGACTGCTGCTGTTCAGTATATGCGCACTCTCTCTCCTCACGCTGTGCAGCTGAAGAAATAGAGAAAGTGGATTAAATACACCGTCACTAGTACCACAAACCCTCAGAAGCAGGTAACATCACATATGGGGCTATATTCATAAATATGTGACAGGAACGTGACACGCAAAATCTGCAACCATTAACCCTAGTCTACAATCTACAGTCTACAATTAGTCTATAATCAAACTAGGACAAAAAAAAAAACATACAATAAACTTGGAAAGCTCAAATGTCATAGACTGACATACAAATAATCACATTAGTACACTCAAAAAGAATCAAGAATATCCCTGTGATTTTATGACTCTTTGAGAATTATTCTCATCTAATGTATTCTCCTCTGTTCCACTCACTAAGTTCCCAAAGCCAGCTAGCAGCTTGGCTTCAGTGTTTCAGAGACCTGTACGAGGAGACCAGCCCCATACGAGGAGTCCAGCCCCTGTACGAGGAGACTAGCCTCATACGAGGAGACCAGCCCCTGTACGAGGAGACCACCCAGTATGTAACAGTATTACTACTAGATATGTAACAGTATTACTGCTGGTATGTAACAGTATTACTACTAGATATGTAACAGTATTACTGCTGGTATGTAACAGTATTACTACTTGATATGCAACAGTATTACTGCTGGTATGTAACAGTATTACTACTAGATATGTAACAGTATTACTACTAGATATGTAACAGTATTACTGCTGGTATGTAACAGTATTACTACTAGATATGTAACAGTATTACTGCTGGTATGTAACAGTATTACTACTAGATATGTAACAGTATTACTGCTGGTATGTAACAGTATTACAGCTAGCTGCTTCAGGTGTGTAATGGCGCATTTCCACTAGGGCCTGCTTGGCGCGGTACGGTTCGATACGGGTCGCTTCGCAACGGAACGGTACGGTCGCGTTGTGTTTCCATTACAATGGTGAACCACCCCAATGTGGGTGGAGTCGCTGTTGGCGCGCGGGTTGTAGTGTCGTGACATCATTTGTATGCGACCACAACACCGGCACAACACCCCTTAACAAATAGCATTATTGTATCTTATTTATCTTTATCTTCATTATTGTATGTGGTTGCTCTAATTATTGATAATAATTTGGTATTACTCAAACAGGCTGAATACACCCTGCATAAAAAGCATCAGTCATACAATCAAATGAAATCAAACTTTATTATGAAATATAGATATTTAAAGTACAACATATGTAAATTATAGTTATAGTTTAAAAAAGTGCAAAAAGCAAATATATACGTATAGCTTTACATGAAATAAATATTTATAGTACTACAAGCAACATTTTGTGTGCTTTTACTGGCGTCTGTCTCGCATGGTGTTCACAAGTTCGCCAAGCACCCCGAGGAAAGCCCGGTTGAAGGAAACATTTTCCGCCAACTCCGCTCGCCTCGTCAATGGAAGGGGAATCTTGAACGTAAAAAATAACAAATATTAAACACAAGCATTCCCGTGAAAGCAACAACAATATAGCGTAACTGCACAAAATGTGTAGCACGTCATCGCTGCTATGGCTACAGCTAACTAGCAACTAGCAAGGCTAAGAGCTAGCTATTGTACAGTAGTGACTGTGGTGGTAACATTAACTACAAACACAGCTCTAAATTCCTGCGTTTACAATAGATGCGTTCATATTACGTTCATATTACATCTTTTACGAGCCTAGTAGTAAAACTGTGAAATCACAATACACTCACCATTCTCCGTGGCCTCCAGCACCGACATCGTCGTGTCCAGCACGTTTTCTCTTCCGTTACTGGCTGGCCGGTGACCGTATATGACATCCATTTGCTGGAACCATTTCCAGTCTTTGCGGTTTGCTCCGCTGCGTCCGTTATGGTCCTTCACCGCCCGGTAATCGCGTTAAGCTTTTTTAGCTTGGACCGACCGGCACTGCTGAACGGACCGCTGGTAGCCATGAGTGGCCATTAGCGCGGAAACCTCGCTAAAAACCTTTACATTTCTAGTGCCCCCGTCCAGTTCACCCTGGATTTTTTGATCGCTGATTATTAACAGAAAGGTTTGTACCTCGGCGTTTGACCAGGGAACAGACTTCGCTCCTTGGGTTTTAAAAATGGCTGAGGAGTCCATAGCATAGCGGAGGAGTCGCTCTCCTGACGCAACCTGTGACGACACTCCCTGGCCAATCAGTGTCATGCTGTTCCTCCACGTCACAGAACTGTACCGCTTCGGAACGGTTAGAACCTCGAGCGAGTCGGTACGAAAAAAGTACCCAAAGGGGCCGGCTAAACGGGTCCTGGTACTAATGGAAACACTCACAAACCGACCCGTATCGAACCGTACCGCGCCAAGCAGGCCCTAGTGGAAATGCGCCATTAGTGTCTCCCCATTCAGAGATACAGGAGTTCTTAGAAGACTGTAAATAAGTGCCAAGACGGTTGCAGAGTGGACAAAATTAAAAGGACTTTGCTTACACACATGTGCATGTTCTCAAATACAATACACACACTTGTGTTGAGACAAACCTGATACTACACGACAAACAAACACTAAACATACACGTGCACTCTATGCAATATATACAAGCAAAGAACACAAAAACACTACACAATATACAGGTGCCAACATGTCACATGACCAGGCAGTTGTCCTGTGAGGAAGATAAATGTTCTTAGCAGTCACATGGCACATGCCATAAGCGAGTGTATGTATGCGTACTATGTGTCTCAGGTGTATATGAATGTGTGTGTGTGTCTTGTGGGGGAGTGATTCTGACAGGATGAGGAGGTTGTGAGTCACTAGATGCAGCTCCGACAGAGAAGAGAATAAACAGACCAGAGAAAAACATCATCACCATTTAGAACCACCCGTCACAAAGACCTCTGGGAGCTGCAGTCCAGCCTGGGCATCACGTGACCTCCAGGAATTGATCGTCTTGTGCAGAAAACCTCCAGGAGAACCTAAACTAGTATTCGTTTAATGTCCTCCAACTCCCTGACAACATAATCTCATCACGTTGCTACAGTGATGCCCGTGTGTGTAGTGTTAGCAGTGGGACTGTGTTTAGCACCACAGCAGAGACTGCAGGACTTCAGCCTATTTCAGGAACCAGAGGAACTAACACGCCGTCCCAGGTCTGCGTTGCCTTCAGGAAAGCAGGTGACGAAGCCCCTCCTGATGACCACAAGCAAAGTATCTCCATCTGATCTCTTTTTTATCGATACGTAATCTCTGCGTGCCCTTCTGACCTGGTTTGCACACACTGGAGTGATGCTGTGGTGTTCCGAGAGGCTAATGGCCTCCTCATTCTGTTACTGTGTGGTCGAACATTCTTCTTCTCCTGGACCTCGGCGCCGTTTTCCGACACCACCAAGCATAACGTACTTTTACCCTCTATCTCTTCAACTGGTGAGGCCTTTTTTTAGTTCATATCGTGACTCAATGACAGACGGGATTTTAGTACAGTTACAAGCATGACCTCTCCTTTGAGAACGAGGAGAGATGCCTGCAAGCTGCAATATTCCTCCCTGTACAGACTTCCTCAGGCCAAACGGTCATAATAAGAACACGCAAAACGAAACTAGAGCTTAATCTGCACATTAAAAATGTCATCTACCGTTTAAATGCTATCCAAATTTGACTCAATGACAGCATATTAGTTTTCTTCAACGTAAAAGATGGAAAATCGCAGATGCATACTGTAAACCTACAGACAGAAATCTGATTTTAAAACGGGACGGGTTTCTGCGCAGGCCAGATATCGGTCGGAGGATGTGTGGGTCGAGCAAGCGAGTGACGTGACGCGTGTTCTTGTCACTAGAGGGTTGGGAAGGGCTACACTGCGCAGTGAAGATCCACGATGATGTTTCACAGGCTCTACCAACGCAGCGTGCACAGGGGTGTGTGTGTAATGTTCCTTTGTGCTGTGTGGATTATTCCCCAGTGGGTTGCATGTTTCATGCCGTATTATTATTGGCATATTATCTCGGCACTGGCATATCAGGTCAGCTTACTGAATTACAACCTGTTCTAAAGAACATATCTGACTTATCTATAAACCTGTCACTTATAGTCAGAATATTTAGCATCTGTTATCATTTTCTTGTGTTTTGGGATCCTGCATCTATGCCAGATTCTTGGGGGAGGGTACAGTACACACCTTTTGATCTCTTTACAAACTCATTTGCCCATTAAGGAGTGACCTAGGGGTCAGTTCTTGGTCTGCTTTATTGTTGTAATACACTGTTCCTTTCTTGGCATGAATCTTAAATTCAAAGAACCTTCTTTTTAAAGACCATACATAAAAATGAAGTCTTGCTATTTGACCCTAAGTGTTCAGAAGAAGTGTTGCACTATTATTTAGGCGTGAGGCTACCGTGCTCTTAGCACACGGCATGCTAGCACATTTGATCTCTCACTTGCCTTTGAGGTCAGTATTCATTCTCTGAAATCATTTACTCCATCACATCTTCATCCCTCTGCTTCACCCTCGTACTCCACCTGCTACACGGGGCTGCGGTCTCGTCCACACGCCACTTCTAAAGCTCTCTCACGCTGCTTGAGTGACGGGCCATTCAGTGCTGTGTTCCCCAAAACCTGGTGCTATATACGGGACTCTTCTTCCTCTTCTTCCTCACTGAACACTACATTTCTGCTGGGGTTTTGCCCCTGGTTAATAGTCTATTATTTATGCTCTTTGAAGCAGCTCTTTGAGAAGGACACTATATTATATATTATACATATACATGGTATTAATATTATTGTAAAAATGAAGATAGTGATAACATAGTTATATGATATAGTCCCTGGTACCAGTTCCAAGCCCCAGTGAGAGATATTTATAATATTTCATCAAAGGCTACATGACTATAACCACCACGGCAAAGCTCTAACATGGACTAGTGAAATGAATCATTAATGTCATTCCCGTAATCATTAATGTCATTCCCGTAATCATTAATGTCATGCCTGTAATCATTAATGTCATTCCCGTAATCATTAATGTCATTCCCGTAATCATTAATGTCATTCCCGTAATCATTAATGTCATGCCTGTAATCATTAATGTCATGCCTGTAATCATTAATGTCATTCCCGTAATCATTAATGTCATTCCCGTAATCATTAATGTCATTCCCGTAATCATTAATGTCATGCCTGTAATCATTAATGTCACTCCCGTAATCATTAATGTCATTCCCGTAATCATTAATGTCATTCCTGTAATCATTAATGTCATTCCCGTATAGGGTTGCAGCGGTAACCGGTTTCACGGTATACCACGGTATTAAAATGCACGGTTATCATATCGTGTGCGTTTGCTTATTACCGGTAAAAAGCAAGCCAGCGGAGAAACTGACCCGCGCATGCGCAACTCCGCTCCGGTTCAGCTACTCCGCACACAGCGGTGAGAATGGCAGAAAGTGCATCAGACTTAACACATTATTTAACAAAAAAAAGCTAAACTAAAATCAGCGGCGAAAATGACGTAATCGCGGTGGCTCCGCCCGGACATACTTGGTCTCGCGCGCTGTCGATTCGCGAGGTCGTGCACCTCTCGAATTTTGTAACTTTGCGCGCGCTGCGCCTCAGCGCAATGAACAAAGTCATGTTTGCAGGGTTCATACACCTTTATAAGGTGGAATTAAAGTACTTGTACGTAACTTTAAAGGTCCGTTTCAATATTTCCCAGCACCTTAAACTTAATTAAGTTAAATATTTATAAATTTACTCGAAATAATTCGCTTATTTAATCACATTATTTAATGGTTGTTTATTTCCAAAATGCCCAATCTTAACATCTTCACGTTCTCTCATGTTTCGTCCTGGAATTACAAGAGGCTCGTATTTGTTAACGTAAGACAAAAGAACTGTGCGGAGTCGCGAGCTACGGTCACTAGTGAAAGTATAAACCTAGCTTTTTAAGGTCCTTTCTTTCACTGGATGTGAAAGACGCCATTAATTTACATGCGTTCATTTTCAAATTCTAACGTGCCTGTTTTTGATATGTTAAAACCAGACTCGGTGTGAAAGCCTTAAAATAGAAATCTCTATTGTGAGGATCATGTCAGAAATAAATCCTCTCTTCCTGCAGTATCTGGTTATATTCTAACTTGGAAGTACAACGGACGTTTACAACAGTTGTTGATCAGACAGCGACCCCGGCTGAGTTTATCAGATATTAAATAATTTAAACTTAAATAATTGTACTGAAATCCATGATTTAGGTTTCTCTAATTTTGCAGTATTTATATAAACATGTGTACAGCTTATTTTTTTAAAGGACACATTTTGTATACAATAGTTCCAGGTTTCTACAATAAATAGTTAATTGAACAAAAATAACTTGTTGTAATTTCTTTAAGGGTCAGTGTATCTTTTAATAATATACAAACTAACTGTGATACCGTGATAACCGTGATACCGCGGTATTTTCTGAGACGGTTATCATACCGTGAAAATCTCATACCGTTGCAACCCTATTCCCGTAATCATTAATGTCATTCCCGTAATCATTAATGTCATTCCCGTAATCATTAATGTCATTCCCGTAATCATTAATGTCATTCCCGTAATCATTAATGTCATGCCTGTAATCAGGTAGCTGGTGAGCAAGAACAAGAGAGACGACCTCAATTCTCTGTGAGTCAGCGCCTCTAGCCAACAAGAGCCTCCTCTTTCTCTAATCTGTCCATCCATCCATACTTTCATCCATCTGCTCCCACCATCCAAGCTGCAGCACTTCAGAACATGCATGGGGTGTGTGTGTGTGAGAGAGAGAGATAGAGAGAGAGAGAGAGAGAGAGAGAGAGAGAGAGAGTGACTGAAGGGAAAGGAATAAAGAAAGACAGGTTAAAAGGAAATGAAACATTCAAGCCTGATAGAGGATGACTGAGGACTCATTTAAAACACCTACATTAAGCGATGAAGATATGAGCTTCAAGACTCAAGACTTCATGTGAGTCTGTTGAAGTTTCTATGGCAACGCAACACATACTGACATATTCCAACACATAAAAAGTCTTGTATTATACAGAGTCACACTTCTGTAGTCCTTTATGGGCACACACACACACACACACACACACACACACACACACACACACACACACACACACACACTAATTGTTTCAAAAGGCATACCATAATACACCACAGGCAAGCCAAAAGCAATCCAGAGGCAATTAAAAACATTTAAGTAGTGTTTTGTCTCTCTCTCTCTTCCTGTCTCACTCTCTCTTACTGTCTCTCTCTCTCTCATGAGTGAGGAGTTATGGGTGTTTTATGTAGGGTTCCATCTGCACCCCTGGACACACTGCTGGACGGTGGCCAGAGACACAACAAACACCTCGGTGCTGTAAAACAATCACACTCTTCTGTTTACTGCGCAGATTTCCATCGTACTATTTCTGTCTCATCACCACTCCCACTGTATTTCTGCCAATTCTTGGGGTCTGTCTCAAGTGCGCACACACACACACACACCTTCCTGTCCATAGGAGGGGTCACCATGGTCACCATGTGACGTGGAGCCGAGCTCATTTGCAATATTGAACAATGCTTGGCCTTCCTGTCCCCCTCCTGCAAGTCCTTGGACACAGACCTCGTAATATGGAGGCTGAGGGTCTGACTAGCTAGCAGTCATGAAATCTGGTCATAAAACCGCACATTGCACGGGGGTTGGTGGTTGGAAAGTCTTATCTCGGTCAGTAGCCCGATTTCACCTCTTGGGCCAATGCCAACGACCACACACACACACACACATACACACACATACATACACAATTTTGTGCACAGTATAGTACAAAGTGAGCAATTATGTTGCTGTCTTCCACTCGATATAGTACACCACTGTTATCACACACACGAACATACATTAACACAGAGACGCTAATAACAGACAGGGGGTGGAACTGTGTTTAATATAGATGTGGTCTTAGATGACTCTGTGGCAGTTATGTTAATCATTACATCAGTCACAAACAGGGTGTCGGAAACCCAGATCAGAAAAATACACAAGGCAACTTACCAGCAACAGGACTAAACAGAACCATGGCGAATAGTCCGATATCGAGGACAGTCAACCGCCCCTCCAGTGCCATGTTTCAAAACCTTATTCCCCTCTTCAAATGGGGAAAACTGCGTTTTCTCTTCTTTTTATAATAAGGCCCCGGTCAGTCAGTGGTCAAAAATATGTGTCCTTTTGTACGGACCACTAGACAAGTCTTGTTCATATCACACATTAGTAATAATTCCAGTTCCCCATAAACCTGGTATCTGAGTTTGTGTTTTAAGTCTCCGGGAAATTACAAACTATCTGGCAGGTCTTGGTGTGAGATTGCTCATAACAGCGACACACGAGAAACAAATACGGTTCCGGAGATCTTTAACGAACTAATGTTCTGGGAGTTGTAGACATGATAAATTAAGAGGTCTAATTAAAAAATACAACTTTGTCGCTAGCTTTTGTCCCCGAACACAGACTTCACGAAGTACCATATTTCCATTAAGCGATTTGGGACATCCCAGAACAACGTCCAGCATCCCCGGCATTCCAAGAAGATAAACTGGGTGGAGGTGGAGGATCCGTACGAGTCTCACTTCACACACACCTATAATAACCCACTGTGGTTCCTGCCCAGCGTCGTACTGACTGCATCCAGTATCTTCTGATCTTCATGTCGGAGCTTCCGCCGTTTTCTCGATGTGTTTATCTTAAGAGTCTACGTGTTGTGCTCGGCGGTCTCTCGTCGCTTCTCTCCGAGCAGGAACATCTGAAGTGTGCGTCCAGGAGCCGCAGACCAGACAGCGACTGGAAACGCCTCGTCTTCCGTCTGTCTCCGAGATCTGATTGTTCAGGGTTTGAACGCGCACCAAAGCGATCGGAACACGCGCCCTCTAGCGGCGGCCAGGAGGCATTACCGCCCTGCTGGGAAGCCCAAGTCAAGCTCCTCCTTTAGACAATTGTCTACAATTTGCTTTGAAATGGCTTTGCCGGGTTCTTCAGGCCGACAGCTTTGTTTGCAGTTGGCAAACAATGTATATTTTATTCACATCAATGGAACGCCAAACATTTAAATAAAACACGTTTTCTCGTATGTAAAGAACTAAAAACAAACACATACGTAAGTAAATAAATACACAGGGTCAGTTTTACCAGTTGCACGATTTGTTCCATAATGTTCGTGATGTGTTCTTTTTACTTGGCGAAACATTAACTGAAACATTATGTGGGCATAACACAAACAGTCTGAGCTAGCGCGACTTAAATCATGAACACGGTGATTTATTTAACATGCGGCTAAATTTTAAATCTTCCTTTAAGGCTCATCAGTTATTGCCTGTTGATCTCTTCACAATTCCGTGTACGAGTTTGTGAGACGCGCGTGGCCCGTTTTGAGGCCCAGTGGTGTGTGTGGTGGGTTACTCCACGGTACCGCAGCGCCCCGTAGCGGTAGAAATCTGGTACTGCACCACACATGCCGTAAACAGCACCACGCGCCTCAGCAACAGCGGCGTCGTCTAGGCACGCGCGCGTATTGAAAGGTGTCCGCAGTCCGAGAGGGGGCAGCCACCCCTCCAACGCCAAGACTGCAATCTCCATAATCGCGTCGACGCAGAACCCCTATATCCAATATATGCACACCCCCCCCCCCCCGCTAAATGTAACCATTTAATGACAAACATTAGCAGAGATCCGCTCCCCGCACGGCCCCACTGAGCCCCGTGGACACGCGCTCAGCACATCGCCATTGCGCACCACGCGCTTTTACGCAGCGTCAGCCCAACCACCGCCCATAGCAACTGCTCCATCCCCCCCCCCCCCCTCCCCCCCCTCCCCCCTCCTGTTTTCCCCCAGCGAACAGCTGGCGCGGCTCACCGCCCGTCCTCGACCCACAACCGCCGCATTTAATCGGCTTCGTCAACATTCAGCACCCTGGTGCTCCCGAACCGGACCGGCGGTATTGCACATCGTTGTTTATTTGCTCCCGGGCCATGAACGTTTTTGCTGTAGTCGCTCTCTGCTCTGCTCACGGTAAGACACATACCAGAATAATTACTGCTCTTGTTTATTGTAAAAAAAAAAAATATATATATATATCCATTCGTTTTTAGTGTGTAATTAAATATTATAGAATGATCTGGATTTTGATGAATCGAAATGGGGGTGAATGATGCGGTTTTTCTAACGGAGAGCGGGCCGGTGGAGGTGTTTTTAATCTCTACATGGCGGGCGCGGTACGGCGCTGCAGAGATGTGACTGATGCAGGTTCATCTAATGTAAATATCTGGGCTCCATTCAGGGCCTCTGAACGCGGTTGCATCGTATGATAGGACCGTGCACGACGTTACGACACGTTTAGCAGCTTGTAACCGACCATGAATGAAAAATAAATCGGTAAATATTATGGATTTATTTTTTTATTTGTTTGAACCAAAAATCGAAAAAAATAGATTGGGGCGTGGAATATAGTCACTGTAGTAACACAATAATTGCATCGCATTAATCACTAGCCAATATAGGTTTACATGGCGAACAGCACTGGAAACTGTAAATGAGGACGCGGTTACCTTACATGCATCAGACATACCTGACCATGTGTTCGCGTTGTGTGTGTGTGTGTGTGTGTGTGTGTGGGGGGGGGGGGGGGGGGGGAGAAAAACATTAGCATTAGCATTCAGCATTCGGATCTACGAGAGAGCCAGATTAACCGTGACCTTAACACGATTAGACATGCACAGGAGAAGGCGGCGTGTCTCGAGCCTCTGTGCTCTTAGCATCGCTTCTGCAGCCGCGGAGCTGACGTAGCTGACGTAGTTGACGTAGTTGACGTAGCGGAGGTAGCGTAGCGGTGGTGTGGTGGAGAACACCGGGGCCGCTTGTTTTGCCCTCACAGCAGATGCGCCACTCAGTCAGACGCACAAACAAAACGAAACAAGAACGTGGAGGTCTGCAAGCACGTATTTAGATGTATGCGCGAATACATACGTGATGTGCAGTCCGCTTGCTGGGTCTGTTTCTGCATGTTATTGTCTTGGAAAGGAGAGCTGCTTATCTCGGTTTGTTGGTACATCAAGCCACTGCTTGGATGTTGAGAAGAGCTTTCATAAGTCCTGCGCACATTATAGGGAAAGCTCTGAAAGATACCTCACCTTTCCTCTGTGTCTCTCTCACGTTTCGTCCAGCCGCGCCCCATTTCTGCAGCCCTGTGTCCAGCGGAGACCTACCCTGACCTGCCCGCCCCTCACCTGGCACGGAACTGGCACAGGCACACAAGCTCCGCCCACTCCGCCCTCACCATGAGGGACAAAGCAACCCAGGTAGGTGATGGGGTCTGAGGTGCAGGTACTTTCAGGTGACGGCTGGTGTGTTTGTGACTCATCCGGCTCATATCTGTTTGCACTCAAGGGTAGAAATGAACATTTGTTTGCAGTTATAGATTATAATGACTCTTTAATCCCCCCCCCCCCCCCTTCCCAGACCCCCCGGGCCTGGGTAGATGAGAGGAGGCGGGGTTCTCACAAACGCTCGGCATCCTGTGGTAGCACAGACCAGCTGAAGGAGGTAAACAAACACGCTTGTGGCTTCTGGTGCTACTGCAGACGCCTGAAGGTTTCGGCGTCCTGCCTGTGTTTCTGCGTCGGGCTAACGTCGGGCTAACGTCGGGCTAACGACGGATCGTTTCGCTCGTTTTTCGTCCCTCAGATCGCCAAACTGCGGCAGCAGCTCCAGCGTAGCAAACGCAGCAGCCGCCATCGGAGAGACAAGGAGCGCAAGTCGCCCTTCAATGGCAACCACGCTCTCATCCAATCACAGGTGAGCGCCTGCCACGGCCAGCCAATCACCGCTTTGCGGACTCGCGGGCATTTCGGGGAGCAAGCTCCTCTGTCCGTACTAGCGCAACATGGACCGTTTGGGCCCGGATAGCTCAAGTAGGCCGTCTGGAAAGCGCCCCACTTTTCCAAGCACCTGCCCCAGTTGTGAGGCACCCCCGGCCCCTCAGAGAGAGGCATGGACCAGGGGCATCACAGGGGACTACGGCCTGGTTCAGAATAGACCAGACCACGTCTATACACGTCAGTACAGCCGCCATACTGCCAGTCCCACTCTGTTTGTGGATGATGCTTAATTAACAGACTTATTTTCATGACATACAACACGTATTGCCACTTAATAAGAAAACCATAACAGTGTTGAAAAGTGACGTGTGTCTCAGCAGCTGATCACAGTTCAGTAAGCTGTGACAGTTGATCCAATAGTGTTTCAGCAGTTCTGTAGTGCAGGCTATGAGAGGTGTTTCAGCAGAGATGTGGCAATGGCAAAGAAACCGTTTTACGTGCCCTAGAGCATTTTCTGGAAGTGGAGCTTCTGAATGGAATGAAGTTTAGCATGGTAGGAACCTGCAGACTTTCTAGATGAGAGAGGGCCACGTTCTAGAACAGTGAGGGCCACATTCTAGAGGAGAGAGGGCCAGCTTGAGCCAGATGCAGACATGAAGCTCTGAAGCCAGCGTGGTTCTCACATGCTGCAGCTGGGACTGACATTGCAGCTCTGCTCTGCGGCAGGAGCGTTTCCGTTGGAAAATAATATCTCAGAAATCTGAGATTAAAAACAGATACTGAAGCTCTTCTTGAAGAGCAGAGACGGAGGATGAACAAGAGAATGAAATAATAACGTAAGAAAAAAGAAAAAGTCACACAGAGGAGGAGGGGGGGTTTAGATGATCTGAAGTACTACAGCAGAAGATCACACAGGATAACACAAGTGTGAATGAACAACACAGCAGACAACAGCACAACACAAAAGCCCTCAAAGCTCACAGTAACCACACAAACTCTAAATCTTTATGGTCCTTCAATGCTCAAGCTCTGCTGGTAATAATTTAAGATGATTGAGGAAATTATGAGAAATATGAGAATGTGCATCTGTGGAGTCCAGGCATGGGGCATAACTGCATGGACGTTTGGCTGGGCGGTGAGCCCTAGTTCAGACGTGATTGCACCATTTCTTCATCCTCCTGTTCACTGCTTCTCTTTCAGTCTCAGATGCCTAAAACCATCCTGATCCCAATCCCCATCTCCAAATCCACGCCCCCTCGCTTCCGCAACAGTATCGAGGGCCTCAACCAGGAGATCGAGCGCATCATCATACGAGACACCACCGACCGAGATGAGGTCATCATTGTGAGTCCTCAACTGCAGCTTCAACTGGGCTCTCCTTCACGTGTCTAATCTAGTGTCATCTGGTATACTCTGGTGTAATTTGGTATACTCTGGTGTCATCTGGTATACTCTGGTGTAATCTGGTGTACTCCAGTGTTTCACAGGATCCTCTGGTTGTTATCATTGCTTTGCATGGTGGTGATTTTTAGAGAGCACAGTTTTTGCACTCCTGGGTGTGTAGTGTGAGGGGTGTGTAGGGTGTTGGGTGTGTAGGGTGAAGGATGGTGTGTAGTGTGAGGGGTGTGTAGTGTGAGGGGTGTGTAGGGTGTAGGGTGATGAGGAGTGTGTAGTGTGATGGGTGTGTAGTGTGAGGGTGTGTAGTGTGTAGGGTGATGATGGGTGTGTAGTGTGAGGAGTGTGTAGGGTGATGAGGGGTGTGTAGTGTGAGGGGTGTGTAGAGTGTAGGGTGATGAGGGGTGTGTAGTGTGAGGGGTGTGTAGGGTGTAGGGTGATGAGGGGTGTGTAGTGTGAGGGGTGTGTAGTGTGAGGGTGTGTAGTGTGTAGGGTGATGAGGGGTGTGTAGTGTGAAGGGTGTGTAGGGTGTAGGGTGATGAGGGGTGTGTAGTGTGAGGGTGTGTAGTGTGTAGGGTGATGAGGGGTGTGTAGTGTGAAGGGTGTGTAGGGTGTAGGATGATGAGGGGTGTGTAGTGTGAGGGGTGTGTAGGGTGTAGGGTGATGAGGGGTGTGTAGAGTGAGGGGTGTGTAGTGTGAGGGGTGTGTAGGGTGATGAGGGGTGTGTAGTGTGTAGGGTGATGAGGGGTGTGTAGTGTGAGGGTGTGTAGGGTGTAGGGTGATGAGGGGTGTGTAGTGTGAGGGGTGTGTAGGGTGGTGAGGGGTGTGTAGTGTGAGGGGTGTTAGGGTGTAGTGTGAGGGGTGTGTAGTGTGAGGGGTGTGTAGGGTGTAGGGTGATGAGGGGTGTGTAGTGTGAGGAGGGTGTAGGGTGATGAGGGGTGTGTAGTGTGAGGGGTGTGTAGGGTGAGGGGTGTGTAGGGTGATGAGGGGTGTGTAGGGTGAGGGGTGTGTAGGGTGATGAGGGGTGTGTAGGGTGATGAGGGGTGTGTAGGGTGAGGGGTGTGTAGGGTGAGGGGTGTGTAGGGTGATGAGGGGTGTGTATGGTGAGGGGTGTGTAGGGTGATGTAGGGTGAGGGGTGTGTAGGGTGATGAGGGGTGTGTAGTGTGAGGGGTGTGTAGTGTAAGGGGTGTGTAATGTGAGGGGTGTGTAGTGTGAGGGGTGTGTAGTGTGAGGGATGTGTAGTGTGAGGGGTGTGTAGGGTGATGAGGGGTGTGTAGGGTGAAGGGTGGTGTGTAGTGTGAGGGGTGTGTAGGGTGTAGGGTGATGAGGGCTGTGTAGTGTGAGGGGTGTGTAATGTGAGGGGTGTGTAGTGTGAGGGGTGTGTAGGGTGTAGGGTGATGAGGGGTGTGTAGTGTGAGGGGTGTGTAATGTGAGGGGTGTGTAGTGTGAGGGGTGTGTAGGGTGTAGGGTGATGAGGGGTGTGTAGTGTGAGGAGGGTGTAGGGTGTAGGGTGATGAGGGGTGTGTAGTGTGAGGGGTGTGTAATGTCAGGGGTGTGTAGTGTGAGGGGTGTGTAGGGTGTAGTGGGAGGGGTGTGTAATGTGAGGGGTGTGAAGTGTGAGGTGTGTGTAGGGTGAAGGGCGGTGTGTAGTGTGATGGGTGTGTAGGGTGTAGGGTGTGTAGTGTGAGGGGTGTGTAGGGTGTAGGGTGATGAGGGGTGTGTAGAGTGAGGGGTGTGTAGGGTGTAGGGTGATGAGGGGTGTGTAGTGTGAGGGGTGTGTAGGGTGTAGGGTGATGAGGGGTGTGTAGTGTGAGGGGTGTGTAGGGTGATGAGGGGTGTGTAGTGTGAGGGGTGTGTAGGGTGATGAGGGGTGTGTAGTGTGAGGGGTGTGTAGTGTGAGGAGTGTGTAGGGTGTAGAGTGATGAGGGGTGTGTAGTGTGAGGGGTGTGTAGTGTGAGGAGTGTGTAGGGTGTAGGGTGATGAGGAGTGTGTAGTGTGAGGAGTGTGTAGGGTGTAGGGTGATGAGGGGTGTGTAGTGTGAGGGGTGTGTAGGGTGTAGGGTGATGAGGGGTGTGTAGTGTGAGGGGTGTGTAGGGTGTAGAGTGATGAGGGGTGTGTAGTGTGAGGGGTGTGTAGGGTGTAGTGTGAGGGGTGTGTAGTGTGAGGGGTGTGTAGTAGTCTCTGATGACTGACAGTTGCTTGCGCGTAGGCTGATGCTCTGGTTGTGTTCACGTTTCAGCCGCAGGACGTCCCGGACGGCCACCGCGCCCCACCGCCCCTCCCCCGCCGCGGAAGCAGCACACGGAGCATCGACACCCAGACGCCCTCGGGCGGGGGCCTGGGTGGTAACCGTAGCAACAGCAGCAGCCGGGCGGACTCTGTGTCACCGTCGTACCTCAGCATCCTGAATGACGCGATGGGGAACAGCCCCCTGCCTAGCGACGACACACTCAGCGAGAGCAAAGAGAGAGGTGACACACACACATACACACGCACACACAACCCCAAACACACATGCTCACACTCCATCCAGTAAGGAGCCCATGCCCCTGAGGAAGGTGTTTAGTGAGCACTCTTCTGTGCAGATCTGAGCCTGTGTTCACCACTGCCCAAGTACGCCTCCTCCCCCAAACCCAACAACAGCTACATGTTCAAACGGGAACCCCCCGAGGGCTGTGAGAAAGTCAAGGTCTTCGAGGAGAACTTGTGAGTTACCCATCTTCACATTACACATCATTCCGCTGCACCTTCTGACAGGAGCGCTTTGACTTACCACCTCTAGACACCAGAGTGTTCTGCCCATTTTATTAATAATATTAATGCTATATGACACTTTTATACTATTATGCTAATAATTTGATTCATAATCTGTTGTGTTCCATGTTAGCTTTAGAAACGCAATAAACAATAACATTTGTACTAGATAACTTGTTAAGCAAAATAAGTTTCCAAACAAAATAAGGTTTCACAGCTCCGTGGTTCTCGGAAGCGGAATATGTAAACGAGGACATCAAAGGACTGAATTGAAACTAGCTAGCGGTGGTACGCTAACGACAGAAATTATCATACAGTTAAGCCCGCCCACTAAGAGGGAAGATATGATTGGTCAATTTTACTGTCATTTGAAACTGGTATTGCGCTGAATTATAACTGCCAGGCCCTCTGTAAACGAACAGCGGGCATCACAGTCCAGATATGGGGAGACACAAGCTCACAGGCTTCCACTTAACCCCTCACCTTCCAACACAGATTGAATAGACACGGGTGAATAATTTATTTGCTTATATTTTTGTAATTGTTTAGATGTCGATTGTAAAACTGTAAGTAGATAAAATAAAATTGGATAATTATATATATATAATCAGGCATGAAAATGGGTCAGGGGTTAAAAAGGTGAGAAGACCGGGGGGCGGGGCATGTGACGTCATGGGGATACGGGGTGTTGACATGTGACGTCATGGGTATACGGCGAGGCGGGGGGGGGGGGGGGGGTGGCTGCTGGTGTACGGGGATACAGCGACAGGTGATGCCAAATATTACGGAGCCCGTAAGGTGACATCATGTAAAAAATATAATAACGTGTGGCCACGACTTACTAATATGGAAGTTATTCTATGTCAATATTCAAATGTAATACGTATTTGCATTTACATGTTCCACTCATACAAGCAACTTTGAGCTCAAAATTCAAATTCAAATGCAATAATTCCATTTACATTTGCAATGTGATAGACGTCTATTCATATTTCATTTACACATACATTTTGATGCTTTATTTGTGTCTTTATTGAAATGAAAAAAATTTTCCCGATTTGAATTATCAAGTTCATGTGATCATGCAAAGGTTGTATCAAAATTATAATTAAAATGCTATTCGCTTAATATGCTTTGCATTTCGTGATAACACGTTTGAAACGTAATTTTCAACCTCACCACCACGCTAAAAAGATGTCAATATTCAAACGTTAATGGAGAAATAGCGCCTCTCCTGTTTGCACTAACATTACGATACCAACAGCGCTAAAACTGTGTCAAAATGCATTTTGAAAGTGCAATCCGAGCAGATTGCATTTTCATTTCCATGGTCTTCCACTATAGTCAAATTATAGTCAAATTAGATTCCACGGTTTCACTTTATTCAGCCAATCAGGTTCCACAGCTTTCCACAGCGGGCAGCCAATCAGGACGGGACTACAGCGCAGCAGTAGTGATGGGATTTTCGGCTCTATTTTGAGATGCGGCTCTAATGGCTCTTCTTACTGTGGAGAGCCGGCTCTTTTCGGCTCCCAAACGGCTCCCCATATATATTTTTTACATTATTAATTAATAGCTTAAACCTAATTTTATTTCATTTTGTTTCATTATTGACATTGTCAAGCACTTGTGATGAGTAAAAATGCTGCATAACAATGCTTTATAAATAAAACTTTTTATTATAACCAATTATTAAATTATCACAAAATAGAACGCAATACAGCTTGGCCAATTGCCTGCCGTTTCCACAAAAAAAGTGGAGACTTTTTTTCAGTGTTTTCCCACCACATTATTAACTGAAAGATGCGTGTGATTGGTCAGATGTGTGGAGCACACGCTTGACATGCGGGCAGTGGAGACATTCTTTGCAGTGTTGTCCGAAACGATATGTGGTAGTATAAAGAAACACCCCTCAAAAACAGGGGAAGGAACATTTACCTGACGAAAATTAATGTTGCATTGTGTTCCAGGTTTGAAAAGTGCTAAAGTAGGCTCAAGTAGGCTACTTGAAAATGTAACTGTATTTTGTTTCACAACAAATAGATGTCTGACTGAATCGATGTGATAAAAAAGCGAATTATTTCGAATAATTTCGAGTATATGTATAAATATTTAAGTTTAAGGTGCTGGGAAATATTGAAAATGGCCTTTTTCAATATTGAAAATTGACGTACAAGTGCTTAAATTCCACCTTGTAAAGGTGTATGAAGCCGGCATACACGACTTTATTCATTGCGCTGAAGAGGTGCACGACCTCACTTCGCACGGGGGTCCTCGCGCAGGGGCGGAGCCACCGCGATTGCGTCATTTTCGGTGCACGGACCCTCGCGCAGGTCGCGACGCGCCAAGTATGCTCTACCACTGGCAGAAACAGAGCAATACGCGCAAGGAGAGGGAGAGACAGCGAGGCACCGAAGGACAAATAAAAACGACGTTGGAAAAAAAACTGTGGCACTTGCAGAGCACAAGCGCAATACTGAAGGAAAAAGCGGCTCCCAAATAGGATCCTAAAACGGCTCCCATTGTGGAGCCGGTTCCAATCGTTCACTTTAAAGAGCCGGCTCTTAGAACCGGATCGTTCGCTAACGACACATCACTACAGCAAACACACAAAATCCTCACCTTTCTTACAACTTTACTACAACACTGTTTAAGTTATTGTGACAGCACTGGAGAAATAGTGCGATTGATTATATCTATGTTCACTGCAACGGAGAGATGAAATAATTCTGGCAACTTGGGACTAAAATAATAATAATAACGAAAATGTGGAGTACATGTACATTGTTTTATTCTTTATGTGGTGTTGCTGGTTTTCACGAGAGTTTCGTTTTCGTGTTCTCGTGTTTTTGGACGGCAGCCAGATGAGTCGGCGATTCCCCAGTCGTGTAATTCGTGAGCCCGCGTCACCGATCAGTCATGTAGTGTGAAAGCCACAACAACTGAAAGACTCGCGATTACAGCACAACCAGTGTAGTGCGAACGGCACAAAAACCTGACGACTGAAAAGTCGTGCAGTGTGAACCTGGCATTAGGGATCATAAATCAAGACCAAAAACTCGCCTGTACTGCAGAGCCAGAAACTATACGGCTCTGTGCTGAGCGTGCTTTAGTCCCGTCCTGATTGGCTCCCTGAGGTGGAAAGGGGAACCCGATTGGCTGAATAAAGTGGAGGGAAGTGGAATCTGATTGGAAGGCTGATGGGATCTAATTTGACTATAATTTGACTATAGTGGAAGACCATGGAAATGAAAATGCAATCTGCTCGGATTGCATTTTCAAGATGCATTTTGACACAGTTTTAGCGCTGTTGGTATCGTAATGTTATTGCAAACAGGGGTGGCGCTATGTCTCCATTAAGGTTTGAATATTGACATCTTTTTAGCGTGGTGGTGAGGTTGAAAATTACGTTTCAAACGTGTTATCACGAAATGCAAAGCATATTAAGCGAATAGCATTTTAATTATAATTTTGATACAACCTTTGCATGATCACATGAACTTGATAATTCAAATCGGGAAATACATTTTCATTTCAATAAAGACACATATAAAGCATCAAAATGTATGTGTAAATGAAATGTGAATGGATGTCCATCACATTGCAAATGTAAATGGAGTTATTGCATTTGAATTAGAATTTTGAGCTCAAAGTTGCTTGTATGAGTGGAACAATTGCAAATGAAAATGGAGTTATTGCATTTGAATTTGAATTTTGAGCTCAAAGTTGCTTGTATGAGTAGAACATGTAAATGCAAATGCGCATTACATTTTCATTTTAATATTGAGACAGAAAAACTTCCATATACTAACGCGTGCGAACGAGATAATTACGCGTGCGAACAAGATAATTAAGTATTACTTTATATAAAGCCAGGTTTACCTTCCTTGGGCAGTCAGTTCGCGAACATTCCTGGGATCTGCTTACTTTGCTGTGAAAAAATAAACTTTGTTGCCGCGTGTGAAAGGCGACATTAGCATCTTGTTCCCACGCGTTAGTAAGTCGTGGCCACGCGTTATTATTTTTTTTACATGATGTCACCTTACAGGCTCCGTAAAATATAGTAAAATCCATTAAAAAATTTTTTTGACTGTCTTGTCAATGGATTCAATGTATGAAGCCAGATCCGTAAACGCGAGAAGCCGCTTTCGCCATTCCAGATTAGTGATGGGATTTTCGGCTCTATTTTGAGATGCGGCTCTAATGGCTCTTCTTACTGTGGAGAGCCGGCTCTTTTCGGCTCCCAAACGGCTCCCCATATATATTTTTTACATTATTAATTAATAGCTTAAACCTAATTTTATTTCATTTTGTTTCATTATTGACATTGTTAAGCACTTGTGATGAGTAAAAATGCTGCATAACAATGCTTTATAAATAAAACTTTTTATTATAACCAATTATTAAATTATCACAAAATAGAACGCAATACAGCTTGGTCAATTGCCTGCCGTTTCCACAAAAAAAGTGGAGACTTTTTTTTTCAGTGTTTTCCCACCACATTATTAACTGAAAGCTGCGTGTGATTGGTCAGATGTGTGGAGCACACGCTT
>NC_135218.1:26658631-26698631 GCF_052324685.1 Brachyhypopomus gauderio
AACTTGGAAATTGCACATTATTTTTTCGAAAGGTTTGGATGGAAACCTGGCTAGAAATAACAGAGACAAGCACGATGTTTCCTGGCCACAGCCGTCTCAGAGGGGACGCTGGGTCTGCATGTCAGCATACTCACTTGTCTAGAGTGGTGGGTTTCTCTTTGTCCTGTCTGATCTCCGAGACTTCTTCCTCTCGTAGCTGCTCCAGTGGGTCCCTTAGCTCCTAACCCGGAGACAGACAGTTTGACAGTGTAAGACAGTTTTCCAAAGAGTTGGACAGTTTGAGTTTTTGGAGATTTTAAGCAAGCAACACGTACCTTCAGTGTAGTGAAATGGTAGGGCACATATCCTTTGAAGGCCTCGTGGATAGCAGACATGATGTGTGCTGTCTTTTCCCAGAACTGTAGTAGTGTGGTCTATATAACACACACACACACACACACACACACACACACACACACACACACACACACACACACACACACACACACACACACACACACACACACACACACACACACACACACACACCACATAAATATCACACTTGGAATAAACACAGACAGCTACTATGAAAATGACCATGAGTAAGACAAAAACATGGGAGAAAAACACCAAAACGAAAGAGCAAAAGAGACAGATGGAGAACACAGAGGGGGAGGGGAGTGAGAGAGTGAGGTACCTGGTAGGTGCAGAGGGAGTGAGAGAGTGAGAGAGTGAGGTACCTGGTAGGTGCAGAGGGAGTGAGAGAGTGAGAGAGTGAGGTACCTGGTAGGTGCAGAGGGAGTGAGAGAGTGAGAGAGTGAGGTACCTGGTAGGTGCAGAGGGAGTGAGAGAGTGAGGTACCTGGTAGGTGCAGAGGGAGTGAGAGAGTGAGAGAGTGAGGTACCTGGTAGGTGCAGAGGGAGTGAGAGAGTGAGGTACCTGGTAAGTGCAGAGGGAGTGAGAGAGTGAGGTACCTGGTAAGTGCAGAGGGAGTGAGAGAGTGAGGTACCTGGTAAGTGCAGAGGGAGTGAGAGAGTGAGAGAGTGAGGTACCTGGTAGGTGCAGAGGGAGTGAGGGAGTGAGAGAGTGAGGTACCTGGTAGGTGCAGAGGGAGTGAGAGAGTGAGGTACCTGGTAGGTGCAGAGGGAGTGAGAGAGTGAGGTACCTGGTAGGTGCAGAGGGAGTGAGAGAGTGAGGTACCTGGTAGGTGCAGAGGGAGTGAGAGAGTGAGGTACCTGGTAGGTGCAGAGGGAGTGAGGGAGTGAGAGAGTGAGGTACCTGGTAGGTGCAGAGGGAGTGAGAGAGTGAGAGAGTGAGGTACCTGGTAGGTGCAGAGGGAGTGAGGGAGTGAGAGAGTGAGGTACCTGGTAGGTGCAGAGGGAGTGAGGGAGTGAGAGAGTGAGGTACCTGGTAGGTGCAGAGGGAGTGAGAGAGCATGTTGCAGCGACTGGCTCCCAGCATGTCAACTTTCTGACACACATCATTCTTCAGCTTTTCAAAGTGCACTTTAGTTCCCCTCACCTGTGCCTGAACCTACACACACACACACACACACACACACACACACACACACAGACACACACACACACACAGACACACACACACACACACACACAATCTCAATGTACACACTATGAACACACCATATACACCCTATTTTCATACCTGAAAGAAATGTGCATCTGAGGTAAACATGGACTAAAGGATAATGTAAACATGGACTAAAGGATAATGTAAACATGGACTAAAGGATAATGTAAACATGCATTCCTTACTTTTTACAACAGTAATAAAAGTAATTTTATAAAAGTAATTATGTATATGAGTAAAATTATCTTCATGCATGGTTGAGGTTATTTATAAGCTGGTTTTGATCATCTGCATGACAGTAGAAGAAATATTTATATATTTATCATTTCATTTATCTTGGACATCAACAAATCAGCTAATATGGGATGAAGTTATGACTCTTTCTTTTACACACACATAAAATAACCCACACACACACACAGCTCAGAGTGACGGTCTGCCCGACCTACACAAAGCTCTAATGTGTATGAGGAACAATGTGAACACACAGGACCAGGACGACAGCAGAGTTCAGTAACACTTTCCTTTGTTCACCCCCAGACCAGCGCAGAAATAAGACACCAGAGAGTTTTTGACCCCCAGAACTGCTGAAGAATCCACAGATTTCAGCCCCAAATCAGTAACCACAGTAACTGCGTTGAGTTTAGTCCCTCTCTCTGCCTCTGTGTGCCCCACACACCTGCGGGACTAAACACTCACACCTGTGGGACTAAACACTCACACCTGCTGGACTAAACACTCACACCTGCGGGACTGAACACTCACACCCGCGGGACTGAACACTCACACCCGCGGGACTAAACACTCACACCCGCGGGACTAAACACTCACACCCGCGGGACTAAACACTCACACCCGCGGGACTAAACACTCACACCCGCGGGACTAAACACTCACACCCGCGGGACTAAACACTCACACCCGCGGGACTAAACACTCACACCCGCGGGACTAAACACTCACACCCGCGGGACTAAACACTCACACCTGTGGGACTAAACACTCACACCTGCTGGACTAAACACTCACACCTGCGGGACTGAACACTCACACCTGCGGGACTAAACACTCACACCTGCGGGACTAAACACTCACACCCGCGGGACTAAACACTCACACCCGCGGGACTAAACACTCACACCCGCGGGACTAAACACTCACACCCGCGGGACTAAACACTCACACCCGCGGGACTAAACACTCACACCCGCGGGACTGAACACTCACACCCGCGGGACTGAACACTCACACCCGCGGGACTGAACACTCACACCCGCGGGACTGAACACTCACACCCGCGGGACTGAACACTCACACCCGCGGGACTGAACACTCACACCCGCGGGACTGAACACTCACACCCGCGGGACTGAACACTCACACTCGCGGGACTAAACACTCACACCTGCGGGACTAAACACTCACACCTGCGGGACTAAACACTCACACCTGCGGGACTAAACACTCACACCTGCGGGACTAAACACTCACACCTGCGGGACTAAACACTCACACATGGCTGAAGTGGCCAATCCCGATCTGCTTCACTCCTGATGCCCCGCCTTGCTGCTCATGTATTGCCCCCCCCTTAAGATGTTGGCTTTCTTCTTTCTTTCTTAGCCCTGTATAAAGTCTGTGTGTGTGTGTGTGTGTGTGTGTGTGTGTGTACTCTCTGACCTTACGGAACTTCTCCAGCTGTTTGTAGGTATCTGGGTCCAGCTCCTGCGATACGTCCTTCATCCAGAGGAGGGCGCCGCGGTACTCGGTGCGAGCCTTCTCCATGTTGCCCACCGTCAGAAGTGTGTCGGCTATTGCCCTCCTCCGGAACGTCTCCACCTCCTGCTCCAACCGCTGCAGCGGGGGGCACAGGGCCAGCCTAGGGAGGAGCAGTGGGGGTTAGATATGACCGTCTCCGTGTGCCAGGTCCTGTCTACATGTTTTAGGTATGGTTGGCCAATACATCATTTGTTGGTCATTATTGCGATACAGAATTTTGCAATACTGATAGCTGAAAATTGATGTGATGAAATCACAGCAGGCACATGATCCAGCAAACACGTACAATATGGCAAAGAAGGACATTGATCACATTAATTATTCCCTGGGGTATTTTAATATACTGCAAGACACGTCTTAACTGTAGCATACAGCATTAAAACTGTAATGCCGTGTTTTTACTCTGTATGTGTGTGTGTGTGTGTGTGTGTGTGTGTGTGTGTGTGTTCACCGTTGCTTAGCAGAGCTGCAGAGGGCCTTGCTGGTGGCGTCCATCATGCTGCCTGCCTTCGTTTTGTCCTGCTCGGCCTGGAAGCGCAGAAAGAGGCCCAGCTCGTTCTCCTCCTGGGACAGGCCTGCAGGGGGCGCCAGAGCTCACATCACACACCAGCCTGGGGCTTGTGCTTCAGCAAGAACTATACATCTCATACCAGGAATTAAATACTTGTATGAAACAAGAAAAGTGTCAATCAAAAAAAAAAAACAATAAAAAAAACTAAACTGTTTATTTCCTGCATGTGTGTTACTGTTGAAAGTTTGGGATGTTTTTCTTGGACGTGTGTGGGGAGAGACACTCTCTCACGTGTGTGGGGAGAGACACTCTCTCACGTGTGTGGGGAGAGACACTCTCTCACGTGTGTGGGGAGAGACACTCGCGTGTGTGGGGAGAGACACTCACGTGTGATGCGTTGCTGGTATTTCTCGATCACCTTGAGCAGCTCCGTGCACGTGGACTGTATCGAACGAAAGAACTGCAGAAAGGACAAATGACATCAAGTACATCTCTATCGCATTCATCCATAAACGTGCACACACATGCAGGCACACGCGGACATGGGCGCAGGCTCACACACACACACACACACACGCACAAACTCACACACACAGACACACACAAGCACACACACGCACATGCAAGCACACAGGCACGTGCGCACACCTGCACACACACACACACACACACACACACACACCTCACCCCTTATCTTTGCTGAAAAACGGTAATTTGACACAAAAAAGCCTTGCCTATCTCAGTCATGGTGACCAAGCATTCTTTGTCGTGACTATGTCCGCTTCCCTCTGTGTGTGTGTGTGTGTGTATGTGTGTGAGTGTGGTGTGTGTGTACCTTACGCAGAAATGAAACTCAACTGGGACAGTAGCGTTGCTGCATTAATGAGTGATGAAGGTTGACACCCTCGTTTAAACGGTGTGCAGGTGCTGAGATCAGTGTGGGGGAGGGGCCCTTCTCCAGTGACACAGCACGGCGGAGCTCCCAGAGAACACCACATACCACCCTCAGGACGAGCCGGAGGGAGGGGTCGATCTCCTCCACCTGACCAGGGCTTTAGGGAGGGGTGGGACTGCTCCGACCTTTTGCAGGTGAACACCGCTCTACTGCGCATTACTGATTAACTCTCTCCAGACCAATACAAAGAATGGGGGGAGGAGAGAGAGAGAGAGAGAGAGAGAGAGAGAGACTAAATCATTGTAGCTGGCTCTTCCTGAACCTTCTCCTGCACCTAACAAGGTCCTCCAGAAAGCACAGACTAAACAAGAGAACCAACACCCCACGACATACGTGAAGACCTCACGCCAGAACTGCACACAACCGTGTAGATGTGAAGAAGAAAGCGCCTGTTCCTACACTGGTGATTCCAGCTCTGTTTCCAGTTGCTGTAAGGAAACAACAGACTCGGACCATCCTGAGGACTGACCCCAGACCAGTGAAAAGGAGGCGTGCGTGCACACTGCACGAGATCCACTGGGTGATCCAGCAGATCTAGGGATCTCCTGCGGTACGCCCTCGTCCTCAGAAGATCTCACGCCTCTCTCCTTCACTCAGAACACGTTCAGCTCAGGACCCTGGGCAGTGAAAACAGACCCTGTCCAGAGACATCACCAGTGCAAGAGACAGTGGGGTGAACGTGGTGGCCATGGAGAGGACAAGCCACAACAACCAACGAGGAGAGACAGACACACACACACGAGGAGAGAGGCTTCACAGTCCCACCCTCCCACAGTCTCTGCCATCAGAAGTCCATACACACACACACACACACACACACACACACACACACACACACACACACACACACACACACACACACACACACACGCTCCACAGCAGAGGCAGGCTTGCCTTGAGTGCCCCTCACAGCAGTGTCATCTCCATATCCAGGACACCATAGACAGGAGGCAGACAGACAGACAGACAGACAGACAGACAGACAGACTCTTGTGCTCAGACACTAAGCCTTTTCAGATTCAGTGACTGACACGGACAACAGAGAGGGAGACCACAGGGTCCACAGAGCCCGAAGTGCTGAGTGGAGAATCAGCATATAGACATGAGCTTTCACTCCTCTTTTGTCCCTTTCTCCCTCTCTCTCTCTCTCTCTCTCTCTCTCTCTGTTCACCTCTGCCTGCTCGCATTATTCTTCTTTCCACACTCCCTCACAAACATCCAAAACGAGGTAAAAATAAAGCCCTGTCTGTCCTCCCTGACCAGCACACAGCCCAGAGGATGTACCACACAAACCAGCCTGTAACACACACACCCCCCCCCCCCCACACACACACACACACACACACAACCACACGCAATCACAACTATACAGGCGCGCACACAAACGCGCACACACACACACAACTACAGGCGCACGCACACACACACACACAACTACAGGCGCGCGCACACACACACACACACACAACTACAGGCGCGCGCGCACACACACACACACACACACAACTACAGGCGCGCGCACGCACAACTACAGGCGCGCGCACGCACAACTACAGGCGCGCGCACGCACACACACACACAACTGCAGGCGCGCGCACACACACACAACTGCAGGCGCGCGCACACACACACAACTGCAGGCGCGCACACACACACAACTGCAGGCGCGCACACACACACAACTGCAGGCGCGCACACACACACAACTGCAGGCGCGCACACACACACAACTGCAGGCGCGCACACACACAACTGCAGGCGCACACACACACAACTGCAGGCGCACACACACACACACAACTGCAGGCGCGCACACACACACACACAACTGCAGGCGCGCACACACACACACACAACTGCAGGCGCACACACACACACACAACTGCAGGCGCACACACACACAACTGCAGGCGCACACACACACAACTGCAGGCGCACACACACACAACTGCAGGCGCACACACACACAACTGCAGGCGCACACACACACAACTGCAGGCGCACACACACACACACACACACAACTGCAGGCGCACACACACACACACACACACACAACTACAGGCGCACACACACACAACTACAGGCGCACACACACACAACTACAGGCGCACACACACACAACTACAGGCGCACGCGCACACACACACACAACTACAGGCGCACGCGCACACACACACACAACTACAGGCGCACGCGCACACACACACACAACTACAGGCGCACACACAACTACAGGCGCGCACACAACTACAGGCGCGCACACAACTACAGGCGCGCACACAACTACAGGCGCGCACACACAACTACAGGGGCGCACACACACAACTACAGGCGCGCACACACAACTACAGGCGCGCACACACAACTACAGGCGCGCACACACAACTACAGGCGCGCACACACAACTACAGGCGCGCACACACAACTACAGGCGCGCACACACAACTACAGGCGCGCACACACAACTACAGGCGCGCACACACAACTACAGGCGCGCACACACAACTACAGGCGCACACACACAACTACAGGCGCACACACACAACTACAGGCGCACACACAACTACAGGCGCACACACAACTACAGGCGCACACACAACTACAGGCGCACACACAACTACAGGCGCACACACAACTACAGGCGCACACACAACTACAGGCGCACACACAACTACAGGCGCACACATCCTACCTCAAGCTTGGCGTCCAGGTCGGCGTCGGACGCCACCAAGTGTTCGTCCTCCTTCTTTCCCGTGGCCTTGATCAGGACCTGCTTGGTCTTCCAGAACTTCTTCTGCATTCGCGCCATAACGGAGCGGTCCTCACCCAAAACGGGCCGCCCTCCAAACATATCGCCGGAGAACCTGCGCCGACAGGCGGGACAGAGCGGGACACAACACGACATCAGTCGCCAGGACATCGGGAAAGAAAATATGGACTCAGAAACCAACAGTGAAGGAACTACATCTCCAACAAGATAGCAGAAAGACTGCAGTAGATGATTTGAAGGAGATACCACCTACCCATAGCCGTCCATACTCTTGAGATTCCTTGCTGAGTCCTGTAAACAAGTCAAAAATACATATATGTAGGTTTATATATAGGATAGTATCCTTCATACTATCATGTATACTATAAATAACAATAAAACATGTAAAGTGACCAACATGGGACCCTAGTGCTCACGATTTAACTACACAGCTGTTTTACATTCAGCCAACACTGAAATAACTGGAAAGAAAACAGAAATAAAACGTTTAAAGAAGTTGAAAATCTAACCATTTCCCATGTGACTGGGTGCAGTTTAATATTGTAGTATGTAATATTATTGTGGTATTTAACATGTGGTCTGGCATCAAGTCGCCTTTGCAACTGTTGCAAGTCGCCAAAAAGCAAACAGCTGTTGGGGCAGAGAGGACAGACATCGCGGTCACAGCCAGGATTGACCACAGTGAAGGCGACACCAGCCGCGTAATCCACAAACTCAGATTATAAATCACACGTCCTGCGTCTCCACGACGAGACACGGGCCATTTTAGGCCACCTGTCTCGGGTTATGGTGGGCAGGTCACAAAAGCAGGAAAACGCGGGTCTGACCACGAAACAGCGCCGTTAAATGTGACGGTGTGTTTCGGCTGGTCAGCTGTACACAGCACACAGCACCGGACGTGTTGGGTTTGATCAGAAACACACGGACACAGACAGCTGGTCCAACACAATGGTGGTTACATCACACCCTCCTTCTCCAAGTCACCTAATGGTTTCCGTAGCGTACAACTGTAGCGACAACCAGCCCCTCTCGCCTTTATATCAGTTACTAATATGTTGCAATGTGCATTCAGGCGGAAACGATAATGAAGACGCAAATGTCCGCAGGTAAATGGTGAAGTCGAGGTTACATTAGTTCCCGAAAATAATCCCGTCTGACAAGTCGGTTACAGCTTCGGCTACGTCTCGACTCACTGAATGAAATATGAACTTGCCAGCCCCGTTTCAATAAGTAATTCAAGAAGCCCTTGTTTCCAGACAAAAGTATAGTTCTTACTGGTGTCCCGCGTCGTGCTAATCAAAATAATCATCACATGCAGTAAAATGATGGCAGCCTAACGCGGTGTGTTTCTCCCCTTACCCGCTGACGTTGGCGCTGGGAGCAGGATACGGGGAGTGTTCACACGCGTCACTCCAGGGTACGGGCCCAGCGAGGCTGCGCACAAAATAAAACCAACAAATAAACGTGCACATAAAGTAATGGAAAAAATAACCTCTGCAGTTAAATATTAAATGTTCTAGTACATTTAAAATGTACAAATGTGTAAAGGTAAAATAAAATTACATTTGTAAAATCTTGTAAAATAATTACAAAGGAGGAAAGTGATTAAAGTAAGATCCGGTGAGGATTGAATTTATTGACATTACTTGGATAATGATTTGATACTTTGCAAACATTAGATTTTCTGTATTGCTTATAGTTTACTCGCATTTGAGAAACGTATACTTGAGAAACGTCTTTAGCAGCACTAATAAAATTCGGTACGGAGTAACTTGTCTTTCCACTAGGTGGCACTGTTAGCACGGTGAAGTCACTCGTAACATATTACTGAAGGTATTTCATCAGTCCTGAAAGTTTGTGATCGAATGGTTTATTAACAAAAATGACATAATATATTTAGTTAGTAATATTTTGTGTTTGGTATATACCTACCCAAGCACTATAACATTTTTATATTTCAAATAATTAATAATTATTTTGTATTCACGCCCATTTTTGCACCAGAACTTTTTACACCGACAAGTATTAAGTTCAGTGACATTGTTTAGGACCCGACTATATATCCTTGTAATCCAGTCGTGGACACAGGTAGGCCTCTCATCATTATCGTGCTGTAATCCACGCAGATTGAGACGCTGATGTTCCCTGTACTGGTACCTGTACCTGTACTTGTACCTGTACCTGTACCTGTACCTGTACCTGTACGCGTACACTGCATCTCCATTTGCCATACAGGGATTCAATCTGTTCTGTTTTTTGTTGTTGTTTGTTTGTTTTTTTGACAGGTTATTCTTGAATCTCAGTTCCTTACACTGTTCTTATATCTTCCGTCCACTTCTTAAGTATTCCCTGCAAATAATATAGCTCATGATATAAGTGAGAACGTTAGTTACATAAAATCTGTGTAGTACCTCAAAAATAGTAGAATAGTGTGACACGGACGTGTTCTGTAGAAGTCCAGGAAATGGCGGTTTCACCAGAAGACTGCTGCAGTCACCAAAGAGAAAGTGCGTTGAAAAACACATGTGCCCAGAAACATGCCACACACACACACACACACACACACACACACACACACGCACACACACACAACCACACCCCATGACTCAAGCTACACTCCAACCGCAAGGCCCGTCTGTGCCTTCACTCCAGCACCCAGATTATCATTTAATCCTGCATTTGCGTTCAAGCGACGCTTGAAAAAGCACCAGATATTTTAATACCAGTCCGATTTTGCGACAGAGGACCGTTAGTATCTGAACAGGCAGGAGCAAGCCGAGACATAAGACTGACTGACAGACTAATGCGCAGAGATTTCTCTCAGACGTGGGTTTAAAAGATATGGCACACCCAAATGCAAAAATAGCTATAAGATACATACAGGTCAAACCATTATTTAAAACAGAAGAATGCATGATACTTATTATTATAATATTCTAATCATTTATGATGAGTACGTGCCAAATGGTAAATAATCGCGTTTTTGTAGGCTATATGATAGCGGCGGTAATCGCGTTTCTGTGGTAATGGGGGTAATGATGTTTTTATGGACGTAGAATTTATAGAAACCAACACACATATGTGAACTCGTAATTGTTACAGACTGTTGGTTTGAGGGCGGAGAGCCCATAGAGATGTGGTTTGGATTACCGATGTTGTCTACTGGTCTTGTGTGAATGGGTATCTCCGTCTGGCGCGGTCTCCTGTCGACACACGCCTCTAGTTCACCTCAATGCACAGACGGATTACTGCGACTCTCACTGTATACCTGGAAAGCCCCTCTTGGTAATGTGATAATCTAGTGTTTCTCTCTCATGAAAGGATGACTCTGCCGCACAATAAGGTATTTTTGAAAAGTCCAAACTGAATGTGTTTACATGATGAAAACCCCAACCTAAAAGTGTTTACATCACCTCACCCCCAGTTAGCTAACTCACCTCCTACTTCCATGACCTCAAAGTGATGGATCAGGAGCTTCTTGCAACAGCATGGCACTTACAGAGACCAGTGACTGGGGTCAGGCCACTAGGGTTAGAGCCACGCAGGTCAGCAGTGTCACTCTGTGAGGAGATCTGTCCTGGGCAAATGAGTTCTGGTGTGCAATCTAAGAATATCTTCCTGTTCGAGCTAGCCCACCTCTACAGAACTGGGATGCACTGCTACCTGGACGAATCACTGAGGTCAAAGAGGTCACTGAGGTCAGCCCAACAGACCTTTGAACACTGAAGAAAAGCTACGCTCTCCATCACACCTTACAGAGTGGACTGTAGAAGATTTAACAATCCACCTTACGAGCATGTTTCTCAGAAACCTTCCATGCAGTAAGTGAACATTCATAACAAGAAACTAATTTGACTGTCTATGACTTTCAAACTGAACTGTCTTTACAGCTTGATCGTGTTTATTCGACAATTTCCCCAACCGTTGCTTTCATTGTGTGCGTGCCTGACGTGATCCACGATGCTGATGAGGTTTAAACAGAGCAACGATGTCTGTAATGTTGGGGGACAACAAAAGAGGGTTTGAACGGTTGAGATGTCAGCAGACACTCTGTCTGTTTCTGAATGGGAGAGGCTCTTTCACTATGGCTCACTATGGGAGGGGGTACGGACCTTCATGCCCTGAAGCAGCCACACTTTTAAACAGACGGACACATCAAATGAGTCAGATGTCATATGTTCACAGATGAGTTGAACATACCACCTTTTAAAGAGCAGTCACCAGTGCTGGGCTAGTGTGTTTGTGTTGGGGGGGTTGTGGGGGTGAATGACCATTACAGACTCTCTCTCTCTCACACAAACACACACACACACATACACACACACACACACACAGAGGGGATGAGGATATGAGGAGGAAGGTGTTCCTCTATCGGCCCACAGATCAGGTCTGCTAATCCAGCAGAGCGCAGCCAGAGTGCTGCTCTCACCAAGGTCCTTTACTCTTACAGCTGGGTCACATTTCAGCAGACAGAGAGGACAAAAGCAAGAGGATAAGGCGACCCCCCCCCCCCCCCAACACACACACACACACACACACACACACACACACACACACACACACACACACACACACACACACACACACACATACGCAAACACAGACATAGTTTGCTTGAATGAAAGATCCAATGTTACACTATAGTATCTCTCTCTCCCTTTCTCTCTCTCTCCCTCTCTCCTCCTCTCACTCCTTCTTTCCCCCCTTCCACCATCTCTCTCTCTGTATGCCACATGGTAGACATATTAATGTTGCACCTGAGGTCATGATAAGCTAAGCAAGGGTGTGGAGATGAGGGACACATCAACGTCTCCTCTTCCCTTGTTCGTGCTCCTCTCCCTACACCTCCTCTCTCGGGGTCTGGAGGCAGGCGGCAAGCCAGTGATTAGTTTCCCTGTCGCCCACGGGCTTGGACATCAGTGGCCTCCATACAGACTTCAAGGCACCGAGTCAGTGCTGAGAACACTTGCCCTCTGGCTATGCAAATGGCCCTCAGACCTCATACCCATGTGCTCCCACGTGTGCACACGTGTAGAAGAGAACATGCCCCTGTGCACCCATGTATACACTTCTAGAAGAGAACACGTACTCACACGTGGACACGTGTAGATCAGAACATGCCTGTGTGCTCACACGTGCACACGTGTACATAAGGAACACGCCTGTGTACTCACACATGTAGATGAGAACATGCCTGTGTACTCACACGTGGA
This sequence comes from Brachyhypopomus gauderio, assembly GCF_052324685.1. NCBI lineage: Eukaryota > Metazoa > Chordata > Actinopteri > Gymnotiformes > Hypopomidae > Brachyhypopomus > Brachyhypopomus gauderio. The sequence continues at coordinate 26,671,432 of NC_135218.1, forward strand.
CATGTGTAGATGAGAACATGCCTGTGTACTCACACGTGTAGATGAGAACACGCTTGTGTACTCAAACGTGCACACGTGTAGAAGAGAACACGCCTGTGTACTCACACGTGTAGATGAGAACACGCTTGTGTACTCAAACGTGCACACGTGTAGAAGAGAACACGCCTGTGTACTCACACGTGTAGATGAGAACATGCTTGTGTACTCACACGTGCACACGTGTAGAAGAGAACAAGCCTGTGTACTCACACGTGTAGATGAGAACACGTCTGTGTACTCACATGTGCACACGTGTAGAAGAAAACACGCCTGTGTACTCACACGTGTAGATGAGAACACGTCTGTGTACTCACATGTGCACACGTGTAGAAGAAAACACGCCTGTGTACTCACACGTGTAGATGAGAACACGCTTGTGCACTCAAACGTGCACACGTGTAGAAAAGAACATGCCTGTGTACTCACACGTGCAGAAGAGAACACGCCTGTGTACTCACACGTGTAGATGAGAACATGCCTGTGTACTCACACGTGTAGAAGAGAACACGCCTGTGTACTCACACGTGTAGAAGAGAACACGCCTGTGTACTCACACGTGTAGATGAGAACACGCCTGTGTACTCACACGTGTAGAAGAGAACACGCCTGTGTACTCACACGTGTAGATGAGAACATGCCTGTGTACTCACACGTGTAGATGAGAACATGCCTGTGTACTCACACGTGTAGATGAGAACATGCCTGTGTACTCACACGTGTAGAAGAGAACACGCCTGTGTACTCACAGCTGTGATGGAGTTACACATCAGTCCTTACAGCCCAATGAAACACTTTAAAACGATGATTGCTTAACTGATTAAATCATGTGAAATATAAATAGGATTTGAGTCTAAAGGAAATATTGGAAGTTTTGACCAGCTAATGTCATTTTCATTGTCAGGATCAAATTAGGATTTAATCAGGTGAGTTCTGGCATAATGCACTTCAGTGGAGACGGGCACTGACAGCAGACTGTGAGATGATGCCAATCAGTCCACAAACAGCTTTGTGAGCGTGTTTAGATTCCTGGTGAACTAGTTTCATGTCTAAGTTGTGTGAGTAACATTTGAATAATGAACTGAGTGCACACATCATTGAGGTCAGTCGTGAGGTCTTCTGCGACACGGACATGCACTGATGCACCAGCAACGTTGGTGGAGGTGCTACACCAGCGACAGCCAGACCAGAACTGGTCTGAGGTCAGAGCTGGTTGGTTTGAGGTCAGAGCTGATTGGTTTGAGGTCAGAGCTCGTTGGTCTGAGGTCTGAGATAGTTGGTCTGATTTAAATTTTCCTTCTGGGGTAGAGATCTGCTTTACTTGTTGCCCTTTTACACGACTGACCTCGTGTGTGTGTGTGTGTGTGTGTGTGTGTGTGTGTGTGTGTGTGTGTGTGTGTGTGTGTGTGTGTGTGTCCCCATGGTGAGGCATCATGGTGCATTTAACTAGTGTTCAGGTTTCATTAAATTTTAGACCTTCACACACACACACACACACATGCACACACACACACACACACACACACACACACACACACAAACACGCAAACACACACACATACTGATGGACCGCTGACATTGCTTTCCAACAGTTTGTATCCCTTATCTGGTACCATCACACCTATTGTATTCTTATCAGAGTCCCCCTGCCCTGTGCTTAAGGGCCTGAGTGTGTGTGTGTGTGTGTTTGCTGAAAGCCCTAAAGCTGTACTTTTAGAGGCAGTTTCCAGCTTGGGCCCTGTGTGAGGCACACACACACACACACTCTCTCTCACACACATACACACAGGAGGAATCAACAGTTTTTTTGCACACTCAGACTAGTATGTAGTGTGCAGTCAGAGAAGTATGCAGTACGTTTACAATTAGTGTTCTTTTTTCTTGATTTCCTTTCATATGCATGTCGTGACATCTCAGTGTAGCTGTGTGTGATCACTCTCTACTCTCTACCTCTTTCTATTACTTTCTCTCTCTCTCTCTCTGTCCCTCTGTCTCACTCTCTAATTTCTCTGTGTTATTCTCTCTCTCACTCCCCCTCACCCTCCCGCTCTCTCGTACTGAGACCCAGACGGTGATTTTGACTTTGGCTCCACTGGTTGGCTTTCATCTGCCTACACACACAAGCGCGTGCACACACACACACACACACACACACACACACACACATATACATACATAAACACACATACACACACACACACACACAAACACACACACACATATATATATATATATATATATATATATATATATATATATATATATATATATATATATATACAAACACACACACACATACAGAAAACACTCTTACACATATATACACAAACACGCTTACAAATACACAAAGAGGCACAAGAACAAGCTGCTAAATGAATGTTTAGTGAGGGGAAAATAGGTAACCGTACACTCTACAATTATTTTGAAACCTGACCTGGTTTTTATGACCGTCAACTGTTGTGGTTTATCCAGTGGGCAAGAAATAAATTCCTGCTAAAGCAGAGAGCTCAAGGTGGAGTCTCTTCATAGTGCGTGTAGTAGGTGGTGGTAATAAGTTGTAGTAGGTGGTGGTAATAAGTTGTAGTAAGGTGGTGGTAATAAGTTGTAGTAAGGTGGTGGTAATAAGTTGTAGTAAGGAGGTGGTAAGGGTGGTATAGCTGTTGCATGGATCTACAAAGTTCTCCAAGAAGGAATTGTTGCAGGTCTGTTGGGATGTTGCTAGCAGCTCTATCTCTCATCCATACACTCCCACACACACACACACACACACACACACACACACATATATTCTCTCTCTGTCTCTTTCACATACACACACATATTCTCTTTCACTGTCTCTCTCTTTCACACACACACACATATATTCTTTCTGTGTCTTTTACATACACACACACACACACACACACACACACATATTCTGTCTCTCTCTGTCTCTCTCTCTCTCTCACACACACACACACACCAATGACCTTATTGCCTTGACATCTTGAGAGGGAGATCTCTGTGACAACCTTTGCTGTGAAGGCAATAGGTGAAACTCATGTTTCACCCAGAGGAGTACCACATGCACACACACACACACACACACACACACACATATATATATATACACACACAAACACACACACACACACACACACACACACACACACACACACACATATATACACACAAACACACACACACACACACACACAATTTGTCCATAAGATGAATGGCCTGCTCTCACGTTCTGTGAGTAGCATCTGGTGCTGTCTGAGAGTGACACCGGCTTCTTAGAAGCTGAATGTAACTAGAATAGATGAAACTGTCAGATGAGAATGCTAGGTGCTTTCCTCTAAGAATGTACACAAGTGTTTTCTCTCTCTCCCCCTCTCTCTCTCTCTCTCTCTCCCTCACACTCTCTCTCTCTCTCTCTCTCTCTCTCTCTCTCTCTCTCTCTCTCTCTCTCACAACAGCATCACATTTAGTTTCAGTTATTAAGAATCATGTTTTACACCCCTAAATATGGTAGTGTTCAGATTTGGTAGCCTGGTGTGGTAGCAGTATCGGTTCAGGAAACTACACAGTTATTGTTATGATGAAGAAGGGAACGCTGTGACTTTTATTGTGATGATGAAGAAGGGAACGCTGTGACTTTTAATGTGATGATGAAGAAGAGAACGCCGTGACTTTTTTGTGATGATGGGGAAGAGAACACTGTGACTTTTATTGTTATGATGGGGAGGGGAACGCTGTGACTTTTATTGTGATGATGAGGAGGGGAACGCTGTGACTTTTATTATGTAATGTAAATGTGCCATATTTGTCAATTGTGGTTTTTTTCACCGCAATCAAAATTTGTCCTCTGCTTTTTACCCATCTGTGCAGTTAGAACACACACACACTAGTGATTACTAGGGGGCTGTGGATCACACGTGCCCAGAGCGGTGGGCAGCCCTAGCCCGGCGCCCGGGGAGCAATTGGGGTTAGGTGCCTTGCTCAGGGGCACCTCAGTCATGGCCTCAGGTCTGGGAATCGAACCCACAACCCTCCGGTCACAAGACCAGTTTCCTACCACCAGACCATGACTGACCCACATTTTTTGTTTTTTCCAGTGCTGTGATATTGAAAGAAAACTTGATTTAAAATGTTCTTTTCTATTTTGGTTTGTCCGAGCCGAAGGTGGTGATGAGCTCAGAGATCAGGCACCTTGCCTCTGAACCTATCTGCATCTTAATACCTTAGCACCACTCAGAAAGCCCTTAGCATGAAAAAGAAACCCTCCCCACATTCACACGCAAACACACACACACACAGTCCTTACAATGGGTGTCTAAAAACAGACACAAGTCAGGGATTATCATACAATGTGTGTGAAAGTACTGATAAAGAAAACAGGCAGCCGTTTTCATCTTTTTAACCATCTTTACAACAATCATTTATATTCATTATGTATTTACTAGACTAAAGGAGAAAAATGTAATCACATTAGTCCATGTAAAAATAATCATGGTGTGTGTGTGTTTCTCTATCTCTCTCTCTCACACACACACACACACACACACACACACACAGATAGAGAGACAGAGTTCCATGATTATCTCTCTCACACAGAGAGACAGAAAGAGAGACAGAGAGAGAGAGAGACAGAGAGGCCCCTCGCGCGCAGCTGCACGCTCAAAGGAGATCCGGACGGTGACGCGCAGTCATTTTAGACTGGTATTTAACGTCACGACAAACATGTTGGAGATATTCATCTGTAGTGCGTATGTGCACTATCTGGAACGAGGCATTCCAACAGCAAACGTAAAAATATATCCTCATACATTTTGCCGCCATTGATGAACATGATTTTTCAAAACACACCGCCGTGATTTCTACACAGTTCTGTCCCTTGGATTGGAATTCTAGTAGTAAAAGTTGCTGTTAAAAAAGTTGATGATGTAGTTTGTGACACGTATCGTATGGTTCAGGTAATAGTTATAATATGGCATGTGTTGTAATAAAATAAAATAAATAAATAAAATGATGTTTATTTATTTGATGTGTTTCAGACCTTCACATTGTGATAACAGCATCTGACTCGAAAACAGGAAAGCGGTGTTTTCGGAAGGCGCACACATGCTTTGTTGTGCGCGCCGGCCTCGCGCGTCATGGGGGCGTGTTGTCGCGCGCGCGTGCACTATTTAAATCGTCCACGCGCGGTATAGTCATTCAGAAGTTGTACAACTCAGAAAGTCACAATATCTACTTGGTGCTTCGTGGAGTTTTCTAAAGATGGCTTATTACGAAGTAAGTTTCACTTTGCGCAGTTGCACAATGTTTGACTCTAATTGTTTTTTTTTTTATGTCACAGTTATTTATAATTGATGTGCTTATATTGCGTTTTGAAAATGCCTGCATAACCCACCATGTATCAACTCTATTGCAGCATATAATAATCGAAACTGACATGGACAACACTTCGGAGTCTGGCTCGGGAGACCTCGGCATCGATCTGGAGGTCCCGTGCAACCGTGAGGTCAGCCAGGACTTTCCAAAGATTTTCCTCCCCACCGTGTATGGAATCATATTTTTTCTGGGTTTCATCGGGAACGGGCTGGTGGTGGTGGTCATGGGCTACCAGAAAAAATCCCGGACCATGACGGACAAGTACCGACTGCACCTCTCGGTGGCGGACCTTCTGTTCGTGCTCTCGCTGCCGTTCTGGGCTGTAGACGCGACCAGCGACTGGTACTTCGGCGGGTTCATGTGTGTGTCGGTGCACATGATCTACACGGTGAACCTGTACAGCAGCGTGCTCATCCTGGCCTTCATCAGCCTGGACCGGTACCTGGCCGTGGTGCGCGCCACCAGCAGCCAGGGCGCCAGGAAGCTGCTGGCCGAGCGCGTGATCTACGTGGGCGTGTGGCTACCGGCGGCGCTGCTCACCGTGCCCGACCTGGTGTTCGCCAGAACCGAGGACCTGGGCTCGCGCGTCATCTGCGAGCGGATCTACCCGGACGAGACCTCCATCACCTGGATGGTGGCTTTCCGCTTCCAGCACATCCTGGTGGGCTTCGTGCTGCCCGGGTTTGTCATCCTCATCAGCTACTGCATCATTATTTGTAAGCTGTCGAGTGGATCCAAAGGGACCCAGAAGCGCAAAGCGCTGAAGACCACCGTGGTGCTCATCGTGTGTTTCTTCGGCTGCTGGCTGCCGTACTGCGGGGGGATCCTGGTGGACACGCTCATGACGCTGGAGGTGATTCCTCACAGCTGCCAGCTGGAGCAGGGTCTGGAGAAGTGGATATTCGTCACGGAGGCGCTGGCGTATTTCCACTGCTGTCTCAACCCGATCCTGTACGCCTTCCTCGGGGTGAAATTCAAGAAATCCGCCCGCAATGCGCTCTCGTCCGGCCGCGGTTCCAGTCTGAAGATCCTGTCCAAAAAGCGATGCGGGATGTCCTCCGTCTCCACGGAGTCGGAATCCTCGAGTTTTCACTCCAGTTAACACGAACAGACTCACACGAACTTGTCTAATGACTTGTAAATATGCTATATGGACTTGCGATGCGCAAACCGCTCTGTGGCTCTGGGGAGATGAGCGGACAGGCCGAGCCTGTAGACTCACTGGGCACGAGCTATTACAATTTCAGAATAGTCCAAATTTATGATAGTATTCGTGTATGAGGGAGAAATGTATTTCAGTCTGGATGCATTTGCGTAAACACTGGGGCCTACATGAAAAAAACCCTCCGTGTTATTGTGTTTTTGTTCCTTGAGTGATTCACGGTCTCCCTTCTGAACTTCGGACACTGTAGTTGTTATTTATTACGCGTGAAGGTCAGAATCAGGCCGAATATCAGACCCATCTGAGTCCAAGTTCTTTCATACAAGCTGCTACAGCTGTTTGGTGTCCTTGTAATAAATTGCTTTTATACATATATATAAAATGGCTTATGGTGGTATTTTTCTGTTTGTGCACTCTATGTGTGTGTGTGTGTGTGTGTGTGTAAGGGAGAGAGAGAGAGAATGTGAGTTTCAGGGAAGCCCCTGTGTCTCTGACTCTGTGGGCAGAATGAATGTACCGTACATAAGCAACACTAAACAGGTGGCCAGTGGCATAGAGGAGGCATCAGGTTCCCTGTCCTTCTGGACCAATGGTTCTGTCCTCTGACACTTTCCCTACAGAATCACGCACACTCTTCAGACAGGCTTGGCAAAATGCCTCCACTGAGAAGGAAATGCTCTCCTCAAAATGATGATCTTCCTGTGATGAAAGCAGAGAGCATGTGTGAGATTTAGTGCACACACACACACACACACACACAAATGCACATTTCTTACAATTAATGTGTTAAAGAAGTATGTGGTCAAAACAAGTAAATATTTCAAGGTAACTGTTAACGCATATTCAAAATAAATACACTCAGTTGGTGCTGTATTTGTGCACATGTGACTGAATGAAGTCAATGTGTTTTGTTCCCGTATGTGCACTGCCAAAACACACACACACACACACACCTTCTGATACATGGAGTCATGCACTGCCGGTTTTCTTTTTCTCTCCCTCTCTCCCCCTCTCTGTGTTTCTCTTTCTCTCTATCACTCTCGCTCTGAGACTGATCTGAGCGTCTGCAGTTCAGTAGAACCTGCGGAGTTTTGGAGTTTAACCCCCACCTGCTCCATTCATGAACGTGTGGTGTAGAGTTGTATCCAGGCAGGTCTGAATGATGCAGTAACAAACACAAAAAACATTCATGCAATATAACAAACAGACATGACAGTGTTCAATGCTTATTTTCGGTGCAAAACATACACAGTTGAATGGCACAATTATGAATGGCACAATCTGCATGTGAACATATATGCTCCCCCCCCCACAACCTTCCACATTAGCATATGTGTTTCTTCATGCATACAAAAGGGCTAAAGAAGGACCTGCAGCCCGGGGGGGGGGGGGGGGGGGGGGGGGGTGGTACGAGGGGAGGGGGGGTGTGGTACGAGGTAGTCACAGAAGAGCTCACCTCCTGCCTCGCGCATTTCAGTGGCCGCTGGCCAGGCTCATGTTTCTGAAGGAGGGGGAAATGTGTGCAATTCGGCCCATTGAGAAGCAAAAACTCACACTTGGCCATAATGGGCGGTGACACCTGGCCTGACAGACCCACTGAGCCGTGGTAACGACCCCTAACGTGAGGGTGAGGTCCCCCCCCCCTTTGACCTCCCCTCCTGTTGACCTCACCTCCATTTCAGTGCTGGTAAGAAGATGGTTCATGTCAGCCTTGACACGAGTTTAACAGTTCACCAGGTAGGAGGCTTCATCCACAGCTTCAGAGCTTTGAGCAACAGCGAGCTCGTGTGAACGTGGTGATTATTTTAACAGTGATGAGAGTGTAACGTAGTGATGCCCTGTCTCTGTCTGTTCTCTGAATGTATCTCTTTTTCCGGACCTTTCTTTATACCATAGGGTTTGTTTCTGTCCATTTCTTGGTGAGCAGCGAGCAGGTTTGCCCTCTCGCCTGTGACCCATGTGTGTTTTTCCACTTATTGTCTGGGGAAGGGTTAGAGGCTAAAGCTATTGACATCCACAGTGCAGGAAGCCGCTCATGTCAGGGGCCATTAGTGGCCAGACCCAGTTCCTGGGGCTCTACCAGGCCGAGAGGCACCCCTGACACCCCCCACCCCCCCAAACTCCTGCCTGTTTACTTAAAAGGGAGGGGGCCAGGGAGGGCAAGCCCTGCCCAGATTATTTACAAATGTCCAACACTTTGTGGGGCCGTGTAAAAGAGGCCACACAAATGCTACTGTAGCAGTAAGCAGTTTAGCACATGTGGTGAGAAACGGAAAGAAAAACATTTGAGTGAAGAACACATCCGAACACAAACTGTGTCTAATAAATCACTTCACAAGCACAAACCTCAAATATGGCAAAATCAGATATGGGCAAACACACACAAACACACACATACATGCAAAGCTCCCACGGGTCTTTTGTACGTGTTATTTTAGGAGAATTATCTGTTAGGAAGATGGCTTCCGGTCAAAGTACCCACTGGGACAGGAGCGGGGAGAACACTTCAGACCCATTTCCCAACTCTCACCATATCACAACACTTTACTGAATGGGGCTAACAGTTAATGACGCATGAAAACACTGAAGAGGAGACTTCAGTGTGCTCAGAGTGTGTTCAGAGCAGCGAGTGTGTTCAGAGCAGTCGGTGTGTGGTCAGGATCAGTCGGTGTGTTCAGTACAGTTGATGTATTCAGTGTAGTCGATGTGTTCAGTGTAGTCGGTGTGTTCAGTGTAGTCAGTGTGATAGTTCCTGAATAACACAAGGCCACAGAGGTGGACACAGATGGAGCTTTTTACCATTTAGAAGGAACCTACTACACAAACATGTAGGTGGATGTGAACCCCTTACTCTGTTTTCTCTTATTTTCTGCTTTGATTGATTTTTTTGAGTCAGAGTACATCATTCATTGTGTTTGTGTGTGAGGGAGTGTAAGTGTGTATGTGTGCACATGTGTGGTGTGTACGTGTGTGTGTTTGTGTGTGAGTGAGTGTAAGTGTGTATGTGTGCACATGTGTGGTGTGTACGTGTGTGTGTTTGTGTGAGTGAGTGTAAGTGTGTATGTGTGCACATGTGTGGTGTGTACGTGTGTGTGTTTGTGTGTGAGTGAGTGTAAGTGTGTATGTGTGCACATGTGTGGTGTGTACGTGTGTGTGTTTGTGTGTGAGTGAGTGTAAGTGTGTATGTGTGCACATGTGTGGTGTGTACGTGTGTGTGTTTGTGTGAGTGAGTGTAAGTGTGTATGTGTGCACATGTGTGGTGTGTACGTGTGTGTGTTTGTGTGTGAGTGAGTGTAAGTGTGTATGTGTGCACATGTGTGGTGTGTACGTGTGTGTGTTTGTGTGAGTGAGTGTAAGTGTGTATGTGTGCACATGTGTGGTGTGTACGTGTGTGTGTTTGTGTGTGAGTGAGTGAGTGTAAGTGTGTATGTGTGCACATGTGTGGTGTGTACGTGTGTGTGTTTGTGTGTGAGTGAGTGTAAGTGTGTATGTGTGCACATGTGTGGTGTGTACGTGTGTGTGTTTGTGTGTGAGTGAGTGTAAGTGTGTATGTGTGCACATGTGTGGTGTGTACGTGTGTGTGTTTGTGTGAGTGAGTGTAAGTGTGTATGTGTGCACATGTGTGGTGTGTACGTGTGTGTGTTTGTGTGTGAGTGAGTGTAAGTGCGTATGTGTGCACATGTGTGGTGTGTACGTGTGTGTGTTTGTGTGTGAGTGAGTGTAAGTGCGTATGTGTGCACATGTGTGGTGTGTACGTGTGTGTGTTTGTGTTAAGGCTGATTGGTCAGATTTATGCCCTTCCGCAACAAAAGCCCTTCAAGGGATGACTTTACTGCCAGGGTCGTGCACACTTTCAGTTGCTAGGACACGAAGCCTTTTGTCTGAAGCCAAAACCTCCCATCAGACTGGAAGAGAGTGTGCAATAAACTAATTCCAGCCACCGCCCAGTGTAACAGCTTTATCCCCCTATCAGAGCCAAACCGGCCCGTTCTCCTGCCCGTTTACCGTCAGCCGTGTGTGGGGAGCACACGTGTTATCTTCCTCTGCAGTCATCAGAGTCTCCATATCCATGTGGACAGATCGGCTTTCCCAGTGTTCTCCCCCTGGTATCTCCAGCCCCCTGTTGAAATGCAAGTCTGCTGTCCACGCCTTTCCAGTGGGGAGAGGAACCTCTCACACCCGTTCTCCAGGAGCTGACCTCAGACCAGTGGGGAGAGGCACCTCTCACACCCGTTCTCCAGCAGCTGACCTCAGACCAGTGGGGAGAGGAACCTCTCACACCCGTTCTCCAGGAGCTGACCTCAAACCAGTGGGGAGAGGCACCTCTCACACCCGTTCTCCAGCAGCTGACCTCAGACCAGTGGGGAGAGGAACCTCTCACACCCGTTGTCCAGCAGCTGACCTCAGACCAGTGGGGAGAGGGACCTCTTACACCCGTTCTCCAGCAGCTGACCTCAGACCAGTCGCTCCGTCGGCAGTCTGGGACATGCTTATTATGGGTGTCCGCTGGGAGCGTAAAACACCAAATAATATCTACACTTACTGTAAGAGTGTTTTTGAAGAGAGAGGGAAACAGGGAGATAGAGCAAGAAAGAGAGAGAGAGAGAGAGAGAGAGAGAGAGAGAGAATGCATGTCTTATCTTTTACAAAGTTACACCCTGCGTATTTATGTTGGCTGGAGATCTGTAGTCATGCTGCTTGCTGTGTCCCCTGGTACACTGATTAGCTTTGATTAGCACTCATTTAGTCCCACACGAGGACGCCGCGTCCCCTCTGGTCCGATCGTCCCCTCGTCCACGGAGGGAATCGGAGAGGCAGGCCAGAACCTTTTCATGTCCTTTGTCTTCCCTCCTCAGAACCTTGTAGGCGGATTAGAGGCGAGAGCTCGGACTCCGACTGTGGGCTGAGTGCCGGAAACCTGAGCTGGCTGATGTGCTTTTGTGGAAAGAGAGATGGAGGGAAGGAAAAGGGGAGCATTGAAGTCTTAAAAACACCAGATGAATGATGGGATTAATGTGTGTGTGTGTGTGTGTGTGTGTGTGTGTGTGTGTGTGTGTGTGTGTGTGTGTGTGTGTATGCGCGTGCATGCTTTTATTTGTAGATAAAGCATGAATAATTAATAATATATAAATTATATATATATAATTTATATATATATTAGAATATTTATAAGTAAAGCATTCAACTGTGAATGTGCTAGTTATTAATTTCTGAGTTTGTTCTGAGTCTGAAAACTTACCCAGATGTCCTTTGTAAAAGAAACACACACAAACACGCACACGCACAAATACAGAAACATACACACACATGCAAACACAAACACACACACACACACACAAACACAGAAACATACACACACAGAGACACACACAAACACACACACAAACAGCCTGCTGAGACATAGGCAGGTGTTTGGGCACCTGTTGTCATGGCAGCAAATTTACTTACACCTGCATCTCCACTCATGCGTCAACCACTTCCTGTGGGACACACACACACACACACACACACACACACACACACACCACAAACAAGGCACATTTCCGTAATGCACGTACCCATATTTCTCACACACATGCCTACACACAGCATTGTGATGTATTTCCTTTCTGACATCCTCACCATTAACCAAACAGGCCAAAATCACACATGTTCAATCACAACAAACACACACAGCCCCTCACAAAGTCACGCAGACTGTGTAAACACAACACAATACACTCCAGCCTCCCATACACTCATATTATTCAGCTGGATTCTCTTCCCGTGTTCCTTCTACCCTCACACACACACACACACACACACACCTGACAGATCTCACCAGTCGCTTACAGCCAAACACACCATGCCAAGGACAACGTGCCACAACAGCTGAGGGTCAAAGGTCGGCCAACCCTCAGACCAGGTCCTAAGCCATCGCGTGGAGCTGAACTGGTGTCTTGGGGGCCGGGGTGTGAGCCAAGCTCCTTTAGATGGGACACAACTGTACATCTGATCCTCAGAGGGCACAAGTGTGAAGCTCTTTAACCTCAACAGCACTGGGAAAAGCTCCAACCTTTAACACCTGCTAATGCATTTCACACCTTCAACTCACTGACAATAGCGCCCTTTATCCCAAGGGGCTCTAGAAGAAGGTTAAAACACACGCACACACACACACACACACACACACACACACACACACACACACACACACACACACACACACACACACACACACACACATGCTTGCTTGCTGTCCATTAACTCTAATAACACCCATTTCAGTCCCAGTAGAGGTGAGTGGTCCATGGTTGTATCTGCAGGTTGGTGTGTGCAGTGGTCAGAAGGTCCAGGACCCTTGGTTCCTCTTTGGTTCCTCGTCTATGATGTCCGTCCTGTGCAAGATGAGACTTACTGTCTGTCACATACACACACACACACACACACACACACACACGCATTTTACAGAGGTGTGAATTTTAGAACATGCGTATACAGTTCACTGGTGTGATGTTTACAGCTCACACTTTATGCTCATGACACATCAGGTGTAGTTTGGGTCCCCGACCACATCCACTCTGTCTACGCAGTGACAGTAAGTCATAAAGTCTCTGGAGGGAATGAATCACCCCAAATGACCTCTCAGAAAACCTGCCCCACACACACACAAACAAACACATGGAGCCCAATAAAACAGGCCATGCTGTGTCTGGAGGGCGGGACGGCGGGACCCCGGGCCTGCAAGCCTCACACAGCAAGACCAAAGGACTGGTCCGGAGGGTCCTGGTCACCGTGGTGACGAGCGAAGGATCCAAATCTAGTTTCCCACAGCCTGTCACCACACATCCCGCCAGGAAGTCCAAGAAATAAGACCTGGAAGTTTATACAGTGTTTTTTTCTCTCTTTCTCAAACTTCCTGCTTTTTTAACCATAGAGTGAAGGGAGGAGAATGAGGAAGAGGGTGTTGATGAAGAAAGGCTGAGTAGAAGGAAGGATAGAGGGACAGAAAAGAAGGAAGAGAGATGACAGACGTCCCCCCCCCGATACCCACCTACCCAGCCGGCCTCCCCTGCCATCGCCTGAAACAGCTGCTCTAACGCAGAGGGGACACGAACAGAGAGGCCGTCGAGGGACCCACATTGTTTCACGGTTCCTGTGTTTAGCACCAGGCCCTTTTTCGTCTCCCCAAGACAAAGGTCCAGTTTGTGCAGTGGCATCTTGTGGAAAGGCATTGTGTTTCTGTGTTTAGGAATCACTCTGTCTGGCTGGACACAAACCTACAATGGAGCTTTTCAACAGCGCTAAAATCACACGCTGGGAACGAAGAGGAATTTCTAAAAGCTGGACGATTCACAAACTGAAAGATTTTTCCTGCACCAAACGAGAATCATGGACACACATGAAATTCAAAATGGCTGCCATGTCTGATCTCTGTTGACAAAAGGGTCGAACCGCAGACAGTTTTAATGACATAATTTAATATAATCTTTTAATGAAATATTTGCATTGCTTCTGTTCCACCATGTTAGGGTGTTGAGTGACAGGTCAGCTGAACGCTGGTGTTGTGAAGAGCAGAGTGTCGCAGGAAGTCCCAGCTTGGCTCTGAAGAACAGACGCCATTTAGACTCCTCTCCACCTCTCCACCTCTCCACCTCTCCTCCTCTCCACCTCTCCACCTCTCCTCCTCTCCTCCTCTCCACCTCTCCACCTCTCCTCCTCTCCACCTCTCCACCTCTCCACCTCTCCACCTCTCCTCCTCTCCACCTCCACCACTCCTCCTCTCCTCCTCTCCTCCTCTCCACCTCTCCACCTCTCTTCTCCACCTCTCCTCCTCTCCTCCTCTCCACCTCTTCTCCTCTCCTCTCCACCACTCCTCCTCTCCTCTCCACCTCTCCACCTCTCCTCTCCACCTCTCCACCACTCCTTTCCAACTCTCCTCCACTCCTCCTCTCCACCTCTCCACCTCTCTTCTCCTCTCCTCCACCTCTCCCCTCCACCTGTGAGCTTCACCTGCAGCTCCTCATATCCTTCCTCCCGTTGACATGACGACAGAGAGAGCCCGTCATGCTCTGCTCCTGAATCGCCATTGCCAAACCTGTAAAAGATTCCTAATACATATCAATGGATTTACCAGTTTGATGTTGAAAGTGTACTTGAGTCATAGGTCATAGGTCATGAGTGAAATACCCTGAGTGGCATTTGTACGTTTCTGAGTTCCTTGTTATGCTCTTTGCCTCTCCGGATTACGACTGACTTCTCAGGTCTACTGACAGTCAACAGAGTTGTATGCTGCCTGACGCCACATAAACACACACACACACACACACACAGCAATCAAGCAAATCTTACGTTGCATTCCAGCCCTCCTGAACAGGCGTCACACACAGCCAGGAAAAGTTTCCACCAGGTGTTAATGTGGCCACGCCCACCTGAGGAGACAGGTAAAGGGTCAAAAAGTCATCACATCACATTAATCTCGTGGAACAAGTTAATGTAGACACACACATACACACACCAACACATACAGAGTGTAAGTCTTTTAAAACATTTACATGCCACACTCTCCTCTGACATGGACACACGTCAAACTCATGCTCATGCATATTCACATGTCCAAACTAGACGCAGGTGATATTTGTAGTGTATTTACTGCACAACAACAGGAAGGATATATTATGTATTTTCAGGAAAGACAAAGGCTCTCACAAATAAAACAAGCACACACACACACACACACACACACACACACACACACACACAGACAGACTCAAACATACACATATCCGTGTGAAAGAGGTCAGCGTTGGAACCCAAACATAAACTCAATCACGTACTCTTCTTGTTTGCAGGTCACTAAAAATACAACAATAGATTTGTGGCACAATGATCGTGGGACACAATGACTTCCTTCCGCCACCGTTTCCCTGTCATCACTTCTCTCCGCTCCTTCCCACCCAGGCAGAAACACTCGCTCATTTATTCAACCATCCTTTCATCCATCTGAACCTCAGCTGTGAACATCACTGAGGATGTCCTCAAAAGCCCAACAACATCCTGCTAGACAGCTATGTGTGTGTGTGTGTGTGTATGTGTGTGAGAGAGAGAGAGAGAGAGAGAGAGAGAGAGCTTGAAAACACTCTTAGGAAGGCCCTGTCAGGTCCTTTCTGTGCATCTATGACAACAGGACTGTTACTATGGTTTTGCAGGTAATATTTATCATTGAACTCATAGATTGCAGTTGCCAGAAAGAACACAAACTATGTGGCAATGTAACGTAATGTTACACAATGTAACACAATGTAACACAATGTAACGTAATGTCACACAATGTAATACAATGTAACATAATGTAACGTAATGTCACACAATGTAACACAATGTAACGTAATGTCACAATGTCACACAATGTAACATAATGTAACGTAATGTCACACAATGTAACACAATGTAACATAATGTAACGTAATGTCACACAATGTAACGTAATGTCACACAATGTCACACAATGTAACATAATGTAATGTCACACAATGTAACATAATGTAATGTAATGTCACACAATGTAACATAATGTAACGTAATGTCACAAAATGTCACACAATGTAACATAATGTAATGTAATGTCACACAATGTAACATAATGTAACGTAATGTCACACAATGTAACACAATGTAATGCAATATAACTAGGGGTGGGCATAGATTAATTTTTTTAATCTAGATTAATCTCACTGAAATCTTGAAATTAATCTAGATTAATCTATATTAAAATGGCTCATATGCGTGCTACCCAAGTAATGACTAAAAGTCAGTTTTTGAGATAGGGTTTCTTAATACAAAGGGTGCATTAGACCAGGGGCTCATCTCCTGTTTCCAAAATGCATCAATGACTGCTTGAGAAAGCTGTTCTACTTTGATACTTGAAGAAAAAAAACATGCTCAATAAAATGTAGGCTACTCGTGTTCAACGGTTTATTCAGTTAAACATGAATTTATAAGCCTACATACTGTACATTAAAAGGGGTTGATAACATGTTTATTCAGCTAAACATGATATTTGAAATGTAAGCCAACATTTAGTACATTTAACCTCACGGACGTAATTTGGGGGGGACTTTTTCAAAAGCCAGTTTTGGTCCTCTGCACTTTTAACGGTTAAAAAGAAATATTTAAATAGCGGCGAATCTAGCGCTAGGACCATGCAGAAAACGACCGCTCCGAGCTCCGCTCCGGTAACACTTTACGTTCCTAAAAATGAATTTTCCGTGAAGCAAACCTGGCGACTTCGTGCCATGGCTGCATCCATGTAAACACACGAACGATTTGTAATTCACACGAAAACTCGTTCTCGCCCCTACTGTGCATTTTGGTTAGGAATACAGCAGAGCTAAACTAAGGTGAAAGTCATCATAGTTTGCTTACCCATTTTGACCCAGTTCCCAACCCAACTTTAAGAATAGATTAACGGCGATAATTTTTATATCGCCCGATAAGATTATGAATGAATCTTCAACTTATATAGCGCCTTTCTATATACCCAAGGTCGCTTTACAATTTTAACACAGGTACAACCAATCACACTCCGGCGAGAAGCGGCAGCCAACTGCGCACAGCGTACTCTCTACCGGGATCCACACCCTCTGGGGGACTGAATGGGGTGCAGGAAGGGGAGAGAGGACAGTAGGGGTGGGCGATACTCTGAATTTTGGTATCGATACGATACCGATACGATACTGGTCAGTATCGCCGATATCGATACAGATACCGATACTTCCAAACCGTTGGGGGGGGGGGCGATACATTTTACTTTAAATTATAATCCATTAATATAATAATTTATATAGTTTTGCTGATGCTGGTCCAGCGTGTCGCGTGCCAGTGATTATGCCTCGTGCCAATGGTGGCACGCGTGCCATAGGTTGCCGACCCCTGCTGACGGTCAACCAGTTTCAGCTGTGGAAAATTCAATTAAAACAGGCGAATACACCACAATTAAGCCAACTACAGGAAAGTCTGATGTATGGAAGTCATATTCCATTGTAATTAATGGAGAGGGAAATCGGCTTGTTGTGATTGATATCAGAAAGTGTTGGTGTACGTCACCTGACGGCATGTGTTTGGACTGTGGTAAGAAATGGGACAGCGCGATCTCGCTATATTGCTGTTTTAATAAATACATAAGAAAATTTCAAGTACTAAATCTAATTAATTCAATTCATATTAGGATTGCGGGCGGGGGGGCGACAGAAATGTGTATGTGGCGGGCGGATGCGGGATTAAAACAAGCGATTTTTTGGCCGGTGCGGGCGGGAGCGGGACTAAAACAAGCAGGTGTGGGTGGGAGCGGGATTAAAACAAGCGATTTTTTGGCGGGGAGCGGGATTAAAACAAGCGGGAGTGGGCGGGAGCGGGATTAAAAAAGCAGTCCCGCGCAGACCTCTAAACTGCAGCAAAAGAATCGATATTTCCGCCGTGGTATCGATCCGATACCGATCCTCACCTTTGTATCGATACTATCGATATAAATATCGATCCGCCCACCCCTAGAGGACAGACCCTAGTGACAGAGCACCATCCACCACTGGACATACAAGCACACACACTCAGACAACTGCTTTTTATTGGACATGAAGGGACAAAGACACACACTCAGGGAGAATTTGTCAGGGAATCAGGGACTGCCAATTCACCTAACCTCCATGTTTTTGGACTGTGGGAGGAAACCCACACAGACACGGGGAGAACATGGAAACTCCACTCAGATAGGGACTTGAACCCAAGACCCCAGTGCTGAGAGGCAAATGTGCTAACCACCAAGCCACCATATTCCCCATGTTAATTATCAAATTAACGAACGCCGTTAACGATGTTAACGGCCCACCACTAAATATAACACAATATAAATCACACTTCAAGGAACCTGCGGTGTGTCACATGACCATACAACATGGACGGCTATCCGGCGAACACCCTGCCGAGCAGTAGGTGTGGAAGGTAGGCTAGGAGGCAGCTGATTGGTTGAGCAGGGTGCACAGTCACTCCGTCAGGTGTGTGGGCCCATGAAGTTGGATGCTGGAGTCCAGTGTTGCAGCAGCTGGGAGGAGACCACGTACTTCCTCTGGATGTCAGTGAACAATTCTGGGAAGGAGAGCCCGTCACAGCCAGACAGCGACTCACACGTCCACACCAGCGCCTTCATCTCACCCACACTCTCACAAACTCCACCGGTCAGCAGGTGAACACTCCTGGACCAGAAACCGTGTTAACAAGTCTCGGGAGAGACAGAGCTGGATCTATCAGTTTTAACACATACATGAACAATGGTAATACCATTTTGATACTCCGCCCACATGACAAGACTGTTGCTTAGCAACAAGGCAGAATACAGATGTGTTGAGTTGCATTAAAGGGACTTTGTTCAGTTAGACAAGTTCTCAACATTTAGTGGCAGATGCTACAGGCTTGGAGATGGGTGTGCTGTGTAGGTTGGAGGCTTCTCACAGGCTCCTTTCCTGTGAGATCGCGGAGGACGAGATGCGGGGACTTTACCCCATGGCACTCTGGGTAGCAGCTCAGACAGAGACTCTCAGAAGCTCTCAGAGGTTCACGATGACTGCGGGCTGTGAATCTGTTGCTTTGTGTGAGCATGTGTGAGCATGTGTGAGCGTGTGTGAGCGTGTGTGTTTGCGTTTGTATTGTTTGTGACCTCCTGTTATTTCCCCATATGAAGAAAAGGTATTGTGGGCTCTCTGTGTCTCAGCTGATGACAACCACCCTCCCCCGGGAAACACACACACCACTTACATTCACACACACACACACACACACACACACACACACACACACACACACACACACACACACACACACACACACACACACACACACACACACACACACACGCAGACATGAACCCTGACATAGAATCACATATATTCAAAGATACATACACAGGCCTCCACAAGTAAATGTAGACCCTGTAATTATATGCGGTATCCATCAACACACCTTATAATAACACTACAATGAGAGATTTTCATTTTTGCAACACATGCTATTAAATACTTAACGCCTACTATGTGCTATGTGGTTTTCACTCTTGTTGAAATGCTGCCCTTAAGGCTGAGACCCTCCGTTTGTTTTTCAAAGCTCTCGCCCTCTCTGCAACTTTGACCTTCAGGGGGCTGACCTCTGACCTAGGACATCTGTACTCTCTCAGTTGAGAGTCTTGCACTTGTGTGTGTGTGTGTGTGTGTGTGTGTGTGTGTGTGTGTGTGTGTGTGTGTGTGTGTGTGTGTGTGTGTGTGTGTGTGTGTGTGTGTGTGTGTGTGTGACCAAACAGATGCAGACGTTCATGAAAGCTTGGAAAACTGCTAATGAAACGTGAATGCTACCAGCCTTTTTTTCCTGACACAAAACTTCCCAAAACTTTCCGTTCCCCTGTCTGTCCACTTCTAGATGTTATAGATTTTCTTCTAGCACACAACAGGTCCAAAAGAAGTCCTACGTTCATGTGTGTAAGCCCCTCTACGCCACAAGGAACTCTTCTGTGTTTAAAGTCAAGAGGTTCTGTGGGGTTATGTGCCTTTATTGTCTTATCAATCTCTAAATCATATCAGATGGTACTAGAAGTTCCCTACATGATAGAACTTAAGTCAAACTTGTTTACCCACTCAGATAGACGCTATCGCTGTTTTTTCTAACAGCCACAGGTGTGATTGTGAAAGGAGAAAGCCGTCATTAGAGTCGTCGCCCTCACGCCCACCTGCCAGAGCCGAGGAGCCCGGCCTTGTGAAACCTCTGGTGCTCTGAAGGCGCCTGATGGAGACAAACGTCTAGACTTGGCTGGCTGTGCAGGTACGACTGGCTCAGCTGTGCGCAGTGACTCAGGGTCCACGTGCCTGCAGGAGCGTGTTTACCAGCTGGGCCGAGCAACTGCACTCGTGTGTTTGTGCAGAAGGACATCCAGACTGGTGAGACGTGTTCACTGACGAGACGGTTTTGCCAGACACACCACATTTTTACTCGAACACACAGGCGCCCATAGTTAGATGCATGCACACACTCACACACACACACACATGCACATGTGCGTGCACATACACTCACACACACATAAACACACACATACACATGTGCGTGCACATACTCACACACACATAAACACACACATACACATGTGCGTGCACATACTCACACACACAAACACACACATGCAAGCGTACATATAAACACACACATGCACATATACACACTTGTACACACATGCACACATGCACATATACACACTTGTACACACACACACACACACATGCACATATACACACTTGTACACACACACACATGCACATATACACACTTGTACACACACATGCACATATACACACTTGTACACACACACACACACACATGCACATATACACACTTGTAAACACACACACACACACACACACATGCACACACACACACAAAACACACACATGCACATATACACACTTGTACACACACACACACACACACAAACACACATGCACAAAACGCACACACACAAACACACACACACAAATGCACACACATAAACACACGCACACACACATACACACACACACACACATACCCAGATCTCACACAGGCCCAGCTGAAAGCCTCTCAGCTCAGTGTTTCCAGTGCACCAATCAGGGCAGCTCTGTTCTCACTTCAAAATTCAAAAATGCCGCCATCCGGTACCTTTTTGATAACATACACAAAACCACGAAAACTCAGAATGGTTTTCTACTGAAACCCACAAGACACACCTAAAAATATTCACTTTTGACTCAGACATGTAGACTACAGCGACCACACCTATTCTATTGTTAACTAGAGTGGCCAACACTATAGGTGAAGGACTTGGAAGCATGATAAACTTTGTGAAAATAAAAATCTAATCTATATCACACATTTTCCCCACCATGAGTGATGTGATGTGCATATTTAAATAATAAAATAAGGCTTTCAGATGATTGTTTCTGCGTACATTCCTCCTAATGTTATATCCTTTAGCCTAACGACGTGTGAGCTATCAGAAGCCAGTTGTGAAGTGTCATGTCGCACGTATAAACATATTCAAAGCCTTTATGAGTGGTTTATAAGGTCCTCTTTGACTGATATAGCATGCCAAAGGAGCTCAGCTGGTGTGATCTTGTGGCAGTCAGACATGTCTGCAATTTCCTGCCCAAATAATCCTCACAGGTTTAAACTATATTTTGGACCATCACTGTGTTGTATAGTAAAGTTCTACCCAACTATTATAATTATATGTTTTCCAAGGAGACTGCAAATTGCTTGTGTAAGACACTGCAGATATATCTGGGTTTCGGATGCTGTGATTGTAAACACATATTGTCTGCAGTGAAGTGCAACTTTCTTCCCTACATTTGACCTGTAATGTGAATTCCACAGCATCGCAGATAGTGTGCGGGTTTGGTTCATTTCAGCCAGACACGGAACATGTTAATTCATTACGTCAATTACATTGGGCGCTACAACTTTACCGTGATAACTATGCAATATCATTACACCCGAGTGTCTGCTTCTCCTTAAACAACAGATATGGCACCAGATACCGTGGCAGTGCACAGAGATACAGCATAAAGAATCAGATAACTCAAACCTGTAAGACTCAACAATTTCGTTTCAACTAGATGCCCACGTAACCCAGCTTTTAATGGCCTGATGTAAGACAAGTGTGCACAAGTTGGCACAGGTATCCATCATCACACTCCCCTGTTCAGAAGACTGTCTTTTGTTGTCTATGTGCAGGAAAGAAAAAACTAGCAAATGCAAACAACTGATAAATGCAAAACAGCGAAAGACAGATTAATTAATTAACACAGTTTTGGCTTGTAATTTACAACTGTGCCAGCTTGCGTCAAAATAAAAATTAAAAAACAAAACTATGCGCCTGTCACACTGGCGCCCCCTGCAGTCATGAGATTATCCTGGTTTACGAAGGTCAAGGTTTACGAAAAGGTCTCATGGCGCCACCTGTTGGGCAAAGAATGGAATCAACACTAACGTTGTTCTTAAGCGGTCTGCATACTCGTGATATGGGAACTGTGTTTGTAGCTTTGTAGCACTGTACCGAGAGACGGTACAGTACACTGAACTGAAGACAGATTTATAACAATGTCTGAAAAACGATAGAGGCCGCTGATTATGCCTTTAAAAACGCTCCGAACTACAAACACAAATCCACGAACAGTTAAATGTAGGCTACTTTTGAAAGTGTAATTGCGTCACATAAATTAGATCCACGTCCTTAGTTCAATACTGCGCATAATTATACATACTAAATTGAAATTATTGTTTTCACGTAATACAACACGGCATGCACGTTCCTGATGAGGACATTGAGGAAGATGATGATGATGAAGATGAGGAAAGAAGAGATCTAACCAGGAACTGGAAGAGAAGGACACTATCAGGCTGGCTTGGCAGCACAAATACAAATGATTGGGGCTGTTTTCAGTTAACTTCCTGAAAATAAAATTTGGGATACATTTTTTTACATTTGTGACCCGTGTTTGTGTGTGTTTCTTAATTTAACAGGCTCTAAGGCATTCATTGGATACAAGTTATGCTTTTCAAAGTATTTTATTTGACTCCACTAATTACATGCTATAATAATTAGAGGGAGGAATAAGCAAGGAGGAATTAAAATAGAAATAAAAATCCTTGGTGCACACCTTCTATACAGTGTCTGTGTGAGTAGAAATGGAGTCTGGAAGAAAAATATTAACATTAATGAAACTGCCACAAAACTAAAGGATTTGAAAAATTTGATATAATAAATTAACTTTTAGAGTTTGATTAGTTTTTTCTTCATATATCAGAGATCAGTAACTTTCATTTACATTCACTATGGTTACATGGCAAAGTATCTTACCTTGTTCAGTTGGCAATATGATTGGCACAGAAATTGAGGGTCTGAATACCTGAAACTCAGACATTGAGAGTTGTTTGGACATTATCTCAAGTTTGGCCCTCTTCAGTTCCACCAGTTCCATACGGTGCATCTCTCGCTCTGTTGCATCTGTCCCTGTTTTAGCTGCAGACGCTCTTTTTCTATCTGCAGCCTTTGGCTTTCAATAGAAATTAACTCCTCGCTGCATGCTCCCTTTCGTTTTGCATGACTAGCGAAGTCATGCCATTTTTTCCGTATGTCCATTGCAGATCTCTTGTATACACTGCATGCATTTATTTTCTGGGCTATTTCTTCCCATTTCTGGTTTTTTTCTTTATTTGATGAGCTTTGGAGAACAGAATACTCGTTTTCTTCAATTTCTTCCAGCATTTGAGTTAGTTCGTCCTGAGAAAAATTTGGTTTGCGTGGTCGGTTTGCCACGCTTGCTGCTTGATTGCTTCTAAAGGTTATTAGAATAGGTTAATTGCCTATTTATAGGTAGGCTTGGCATGCGATGGACAGCAATTACAAATATTTTTTAACTTTGTTTTTTACATACATGTTGTGTAAATACTTTTTTGTTGTTTGATTTTATGATTATTAGTTACATAACGACACTTTTGTGGCTTAATAATATAGAAATGTTATTAAGCCACAAAAGTGTCGTTATGTAACTAATAATCATGTAAATCGGTGGTTCAGTTTTCGACTGGCAGATCCTGTTCTGGGCAAACGTGGGGGCGGAGTCAAGTAAGTGCTACTTAGGGACTCGTTCGTAGGTTTGAAAGATAAGGAGGGTTTTGGGAAACTGGCGTAAAAACGGCGTTCTTAAAGTTGTTCGTAAATCGCTCAGTTCAATCGCTTTCGGGAAACTCACCCCTGAACGTTTTCGTCTACGTTGGTCCACGGCGTGACGTCACGCACATCGGACACGTAGGTTCCAGCCATCCAATCACAGTCACCGCAGCAAAACGCGTGCAACTGGTTGGCTACTAGTGGCGCGAAAGTCGTCACGTGGTCACGGTTTTTCGCGCGAAAATCTTTGAGGACTCGTGGAGTTTCGTGTTCGTTGTTCTAACGGAGCGGCGCGCTATACTGTTATATCTCTGTAATAACACTGTGCTGAAAATGGATCTTGGGGAGCCCGCTGTGGATAATGCCGGTCAAGTGATCAAAGACGAGTTAGCTGAGAAATGTCAAAAATTATTCCAAGCTTTTTTGGAGGAGTAAGTTATTTTCCTGTGCGACTATTGCACTTTCCGCTTCCTACCGACCTTAGACTAGTTAACCATACATCCTAGGTAGCAAGATGTATTTTCTTGAAACCTTTGGATCATTTTAGGTTAATATTGTATTTCTTTAGTTATCTGAATTTGAAATATGACTGTGTTCTGTTCAGGGTAGAATTAAGATGGGTAGCTAGAGTTGTGGCTAGCTAATGTAGCCCGTCTGGCGGCCATAGTTAGATGGTTACGACTGGGCCTCACTGTCTACGCTCGTGTTGATATTCTTAGCTAAATAACGCATTAAAGTTTTCGTTTATTTAACATTTCGTGTAACCGCGACTGTGTTAAACAGGTTCCAGAATAGCGACGGCGAGGTTAAGTATCTGCGCGACGCGGAGGAGCTGATCCGGCCCGAGCGGAACACGCTACTGATCAGCTTCACGGACCTGGAGGGGTTTAATCAGGAGCTGGCAACCATCATCCAGGAGGAGTTCTACAGGTGGGTGGCGCGATCACACAGGGACCATCACACAGGTTTCATCAAGTCTTCTTGGTAGGAACCTCGTTGGGTCTTTCAAAACTGGACCCATAGA
The DNA here is from genome assembly GCF_052324685.1 of Brachyhypopomus gauderio. Taxonomy (NCBI): domain Eukaryota; kingdom Metazoa; phylum Chordata; class Actinopteri; order Gymnotiformes; family Hypopomidae; genus Brachyhypopomus; species Brachyhypopomus gauderio. Next base: position 26,696,749 of record NC_135218.1, read on the forward strand.
TGTGAGTGTTTTGTTAAAAATCTTTGTTTTGTTCTGTTTTTTTCAGGATATATCCCTATCTGTGTCGGGCAGTGCGCAACTTTGCAAGGGATTGTGGGAATATACCTGTTTCCAAGGAAATCTACGTGTCCATTCAGAACCTTCCAACCAGACACAAGTAAAGTGAAACTTAACCCAAACTTACAACCTGTGATTGACACACTACAACACACTACTGCATCTCACGTTCCCATCGCATCTCACGGTGAAGATCACGCGGACGCCAGGTCTGTCTGTTTTACACCGTTATCCCCCCTGCCGTGCTGACGCTTCTCCACCCGTGCGTTCCTCCAGGATCCGTGAGCTGACGGCCCTGCGGGTCGGTTCCCTGGTGCGCATCAGCGGGCAGGTGGTCCGCACGCACCCCGTGCACCCGGAGCTGGTGAGCGGGACCTTCCTGTGCCTGGACTGCCAGGGCGTGGTGAAGGACGTGGAGCAGCAGTTCAAGTTCACGCAGCCCAGCGTGTGCCGCAACCCCGTCTGTAACAACCGTCGCCGCTTCCTGCTCGACACCGACAGATCGCGCTTCGTCGACTTCCAGAAGGTCTCGCGTTACGCGCCGTCTCGCTATTACGCAGATTTCTCAGTAATCGGCCGGGACGCCTGATCCTGAGGTGTCGTGTTGCCCTGGAAACCAGGTACGCATCCAGGAGACGCAGGCGGAGCTGCCGAGGGGCTCCATCCCCCGCAGCGTGGAGGTCGTCCTGCGGGCGGAGGCGGTGGAGACGGCTCAGGCCGGCGATAAGTGCGACTTCACCGGCTGCCTCATCGTGGTGCCCGACGTGTCCCAACTCGCCACACCAGGTACCGGCCGCTCAGCCAATCCCGGTTCTCCGATATCCGTCCTCGGCACCGGCACCGTGTTCTGATTCGTCTGCTAGCGCGCTGTGCCGTCAGGTCTCTGCCTCTCGGCCAATCGGAGCTCTCGGATAATTACAAACAGATGCGGGAGATTTTCTTTCAACGATATGTTCCGATATGTAACTGTGGTGTTAAAGCGCGCGTAGCACAGCTCTTGCGTGTGTGTGTTGCAGGTGTGCGGGCGGAGACCAGCTCACGCACGGCCGGCGCGCAGGGTTACGAGAACGAGGGCGTGCGCGGCCTCAAAGCGCTCGGCGTGCGAGAGCTCTCCTACAGGCTGGCCTTCCTCGCCTGCCACGTGGCACCCACCAATCCCAGGGTAGGATCCCAGCTCAGCAGCCAATCCCGTGTTCCCATCGCTGGGCTTTGTGGGAAACGTAGTTCGAAATGAATTGTGTTGCGTTTAGTTTGGCGGGAAGGAGATCCGGGAGGAGGAGCAGACCGCCGAGAGCATCAAGAACCAGATGTCGGTGAAGGAGTGGGAGAAGGTATTCGAGATGAGCCAGGACAAGAACCTCTACCACAACCTGTGCACCAGCCTCTTCCCCACCATCCACGGTCAGATACACACACACACATACACACACCACACACACATACACGCATGCACACACACACACATACACGCACGCACACACACACACCACACACACACACACACATACACGCACGCACACACACACACCACACACACACACACACACACACACACACACTCGTACTGCCTAACTCACAGTCTGTGTGATATTCTTACGTTTACTTCAGTGCTTTAAAAACATGAGTCGTTACTTTGTAATTAGCAGGTCATTACCATCTACTTCGGTTGACAAATCAAAAAAAGCAATATGATTCATTGTCCTACTGTGTTTTGTTTGCCAATACTGTAGTAACGGTCCTTTCAGGAGTGTGTGTGTGTGTGTGTGTGTGTGTGTGTGTGTGTGTGTGTGTGTGTGTGTGTTTACTGTACTAATATGTGTGGGTCT